>NC_063434.1:28528509-28822710 GCF_020379485.1 Brassica napus | reverse complement strand
TTGTAAAACTCTTTTCATGGTAAATGAGAATCGTTCAATTGTTGTACATCAATGATTTAGTAAAACTTATAATATTATTCCTAAATCGATGGAATAACCACTATAAATTATTATTTTCTTGATAAACGGAGATGACAAAGCCTCCCAACCTCTTGGACATCTATTTAGTAGTGCTAGGTATGAAACTATTGCATTAAAACAATATTGTAAATATTTTTGAATTTATCTCAAAATCTATGGGCATTTAATCTTTAGTGTTGTTTAAAATTTCGAAATCACATTCTTTAGTGTTGTTTTATTTCGAACCACATTCTATAATTTGTATCTAACCTTTTTCATGTACAACAAAAGTTCAAACCTCTTTGAACATCATCATATATTAGTGCAGGATGCAACTAGGCATTAAAACAATATTGTCGTATTTTTTGAATTTTCTCAAAATCTATGTGTTAACCCCTACGAAAATATGAGTTTTTGGTAAATGTTTTATATACTGAAGCCTATAATTTTTATTGTTGTTTAAAAATTTCTAACCACATTCTAATTTGTATTAATGTATTTAAGCTCTTTTATGGTATATGTAAAGCGTTATAGTTTTTTATCAATTAATTTAGTAAAACTTCATAATACTCCATAAATCGATGGAAATAACCACTATAAAAAACACTATTTTTTGAAAACGGAGACAAAGAGGCTTCATACCTCTTTGAACATCATCATATGTTAGTGCAGGATGAAACTTTGCATTTAAAACAATATTGTCGTATTTTTGACAAATTTTCTCAAAATGCATGTGTTAACCCCTACAAAAATATTGAGTTTTTGGTAAATATTTTTATACTAAAGCTATAATCTTTAGTGATGTTTTAAAATTAGAACTCACATTCTAAAATTTTTATTAATGTATTCTAAGCTCTTTTTCATGGTACAAAATGAATCATCTACATTGCCGAAGTAAACTAAATACTGTTGCAGTTTCTAAATTTGATTCTCTTATGAGATTTTGCAAAACTGATTGTGCTTATTGTTTCGATTAAACTTCAACTTTGTTACCTGAAAATTTTATTGACAAAAATGAGAGGTATATTATTTTAAATTAAGCATTGAACATATAACAACTCTTGCTACTATGAACTTCTCATCCTCCCTACATAGCCTCTGGGGATTTCTGGCTCTGCAGCCTAATCAAAGAACACAAGTTCCTGCCATCATCAACTCAGAGATCAAACTTTCTATACCTTTTTGTTAATATATACATCTCTTCTTCTAACTACTACACAACATGTTAACTACACAAGTATGTTTACAACTGTACAAATAAAAAAAATAATCAAATACAAATTACTGGGGGAAGAGCTAACACGGCGGCTGAAGCTGCTTCAACCGCCGTACAACTTGCTTCATCGTCGGCCTCGTCGATAGAGAATCCACAGTACAAATAACCGCTAAATGCAGAACCTCAACGAGATCATCGTGCGGACCAGCATCCCATAACCCTGCCGTGAAAAACTCCTTGGCCCGTCCTTGTTTCAACAACATACAACCCCACTGCACAATGTTGAATCCATTACCGTACGAAACAAACGACGGATCAAGCGCTTTCTTGTCTGAAGCAGCTCCAGAAGCACCACTCCGTAGCTGTAAACATCCGCTTTATCTGAAACCGACAAGTCATCGCGTACTCAGGCGCTACATATCCGAACGTACCAGCCACGCCCGTTGTTGCGTGCGTCTCTGATGTCCCGAGCAACCTCGCTAATCCAAAGTCCGATAAATATGCGTTGTGATCATTGTCTAAGAGGATGTTGCTTGGTTTGACATCACGGTGAAGAACTCGTGGGACGCATTGGTCGTGGAGGTAAGCGAGAGCTCTAGCTATGTCAAGCGCGATCTTGTGAAGATTTCTCCAATCTACAGCTCTTGTGGATCGCTCTTGGATGAACTTCTCGAGGTTGCCTCCCGGGAGATAGTTGTAAACCAAGAACATCTCGGTTTCGCTCGCGTGGTAACCAATGAGAGTGACCAGGTTCGGGTGTCTAAGCCTACCTAGTGTTTTTATCTCTGCATGGAACTGTTGGACGCCTTGGAACCGTCCAATCGAGAGGCGTTTAATAGCGACGATAACCTCTTGAGAGATCTCAGCTTTGTACGTTGCTCCAAACCCACCGTTACCGATCAGATTGCTCGCATTGAAGTTTCCCGTGGCTCTAACAACGTTGTCGAAGGTTATTGCAACTCCCATGTCCATGAACATAGTGACTTCTCGTTTTGTAGTAGCCATGACCTTCGATTTCGGATGCCATTTCCTCGTGTAGAAGAAGAGAATCACAAGAGCGATCAGAACTGAGACAATGGCTGACGCAGATGCTATGGAAGCAATCTCTAGCGAGTTGAACCGTCTCTTCCTGAGTTCTGAGACGGATGTTTTCGACAGGGGAAGATGCGTAATCCTGCGTGCTAGAATCTGCCATGGGGCCTCTGGGATCCGAAGATGGTGTTGTCAGGGAGAACACACGGCAAGGCTGAAGATACATGTTTCCGACCACACTGCTGCATTTGGTCAATCCATTGGTTGGAGGAACAGGACCTGACATATTGTTGGAGGAGACATTGAAAACCGCAAAAGTAGAGAAACCCGTGGGGATTTGTCCAGAGAGGTTGTTGTTGTTGAGAAGCAGCACAGTGAGATTCTTCAAGTTGACGAAATCATGAGGAATACCCGCCGGATAGAGAATTTGAGGAGAGATCAAGAACTTGCAGGGAATGCAACTGACCAAAACCCTCAGGGATTTGCCCCGTCAGGTTATTATTCGCAAACGAAAGAAACGTCAAAGCATTCATCTTCTTCCCCAGGCTTCCCGGTAGATGACCTTGCAACTGATTCCAGCTCAGATTAAGTGCAACAAGCGAAGATAGATCCCCAAGGCTCGATGGAATTGTCCCAAAGATCTGATTCAAGGAAGCATCAAGAATCTTAAGAGAAGGACACATGTTGCTGAGCCCTTCAGGAATCCGACCTGAGAGCTTGTTGAAGCTTACGTTGACGTAGACAGCTTTGAGTTTGTCGCAGCTATCAAACAGATTCCCAGGGAATTGCCCGTACAACTGATTCCCTCCACCAGAAAATATGAAAGAGATGTTCTTTCCCAACCGCTCTTGTGCAATTGGTACAGACTTGAGAGTTCCAGTGAAGTTGTTGTCTGCGAAGTTATGAAACACAGCAGGACTTCCGTCACCTCCAACAGCAGTCAGGGAAGCTCCAACTTGAGCCTGCTCGGTGAAGAAGGAGAGATAAACAGACGAAGGGTCGGCGTTATAAGATTCAATAGAAAACCCGTCAAAGTAAACAACAGGAGGACAATGGGTTGTGGTATTGCTGAGAAACTCCGGGATTAAACCCGATAAGCTGTTTCCGCCAACGTCAAAGACACTCATGCAGGGAACCGACATCTCTTTGAGAAGCTCTCGGTAAGCATATTCGAGCTCAAGTCAAGAAGACGAAGGTTCTTGCATTTACTAAGACCTACAGGAATCTCCCCTTAAAGAAGTTCTGACCCAAATTAACCATCTCCAAGCTTTGACATGAACCCCAATCTCGTGGAAACCTCCCTTCTAATGTAGCTCTCGGCACCCAAAGTATCTTTAGCTTTGGAAGCCTAGTGATTTCCTCCGGAATCCCTCCTTGATAGAAATTGAAATCTTCGGTCATGGAGGTTAAATCAGCGCCTGGAGGTTGATCTGACTCCCCTCTGACGCTGCTAATGTCTTCATACACATTGTACAGGTTCGATAGCACAAGAACAGACAAGGAAGAGCAATTCCCAAGCTCTGCAGGTAACGGACCACTAAGAGTGTTCTTCGAAACATCCAAAACCTCAAGCTTCCCAAGATTCCCAAACTCTGAAGGGATGGTCTCTTCCAACGTATTCATATACAACAACAATGACTTCAAACCACGACAACTCCCCAAACTCTCTGGAATTCTCCCAGATAAGAAATTACCAGACAGATCCAAATGCTCAAGCTTTCCACAGTTATCACCAATATCTTTAGGCAGAGAGCCTTCAAGCCAGTTTAACAGCAAGTGCACCACTCTGAATCTCCCGACAAAACCAGGAACAGTTCCATTAAGCTTGTTACCACCTAAGTTCAGAATCTCCAACTTGGAAAGATTCTGCAGAGAACTAGGGATTTCACCTGAAAATCTGTTAAACCCTAGATTCATGACCCGCAAACTCCGTAGCCCCGTAAACTGAACAGGCAATGACCCGGACATCAAATTCCCTTCAAGATCAAGAACTTCCAGCTTCTCCATTTCCCAGATTCCAACAGGAATCTCTCCGCTAAACGAATTGAAGGGCAGAGACAAAACCCTAAGTTCTGTGAGACCCACAATGACAGAAGGCAAATTCCCAACCAAAGTTCCCAAGCTTTCCGGCGCAAACCCTCCGAATACCAAACCCATACAGAGGAAACTTGCCAATATCAGCACAAGTGAAACGGTTTCGACTAATTTAGAGCTCCCCTTATCGCTTCCAGAGCCACTGATGTTAAGAGCCATGACTCGGGAGGTCGAGTCGCAAGATACGCCAAACCAGGAGCAGTAATCTTCGCTCTCATTGACCCAACTAGCTAGAATCGAACCAGGATCCGATACCGTTTCCTTAAACCGAAGCAGCACCGATTTGTCCGAATCAGCTAATACTGTGATTCTTCCGGGGAGACAGGTTGTGATACAGAGTAACCAGAAAGAGAAAAATATGATCGGAGGCATCTTTCTAGGGGGAGAAACGCCATCTGATCCGAATTTACGCTCAGAACAGCGGCTGAAAGATATGAATCATACCATCAAATTATGAATGAATGAGCATCCATAGACATATAAATACAAAGTTTCTACTGATGCAACTTGCCTGATAATGACAGCTTGGTTTATCTGATCCATTTTACAATCAATCAGCTTCGCAGTTATTGCCTTCACGATCCATGGTTCAACCTCCTCTCCCTTTAACTGAAACACACAGAACAGTAAGAAACTAAAAAATATATTACCATTATTTCAGGGTTTCTGAGTTTGTATACCTGTAGAGTGTCTTTAATTGAGGTGTAAGGTATTTTGCCAAATTCATCAGACGCTAAGTGCACTAGTGACAACAATCTCATCTTTGTTACACAGTCTTCATCGACAAGTCCTAAGGACCACCAGAAATAGAAATTAAGGATTTTCTCCGGAGATGGGACGTGTTTACAGAAAAAGCAGTAAACGGATTTACAATTTGGTTACCATAGCTTTGCAGACATTCTGAATTTGCAGTTTGGAATTCCTGTAAGCATTAAGCCTCTGAGTTAGAAAGATCTTCAGCAGCTGGTGAACTGGTCCATATTTAGGATCCTTCTCTAGTTGTGCTACGGCTGGCAAGTCCAATAAATCACACTGCAGTTACAGAAACATTGATGTAATTATGACGGATCTTAGACATGAAAGACAGGATCCTAGACATCCCAATCACACTATGTTTTTACGAATTATGATACCTGGAAGATGTTGGGAGCTTTTACAAATTCAATAACTGCACGCACAGCCTCTTCCTTAGCTTCACCTAAGGCCTGAGCATCCTCTTGGAGAAAGTCGTTAGATACTTTGTCAAGAACTTGAGGGATTCTTTCACCAAGCTGGATGTGTATAAGAGAAGACAAAAATCATGATGGAAACGAAAGAAGGAAACCAGGTAGAGAATTACTGATGATGAAGTAATAATTATGGTGCAGTACCTTTGTTTTCTCTCAGCACATTAGCAATGGCAAGGAAGAGTTCCCTCTGATCTTTAATGTCATACTCCACTCTTCCAAAAAACTATCAATCTTCTTAAAAGAAGGAATTACATACTCGGTAACCTTCCCAGTAACAGCTAGGGATAAAGCTTTCATGTAGACTTGAAAACGAGCATACGGGTGGTCCAGAAGGCTATATAGATTGAAGAGGCTATACAAATACCAAAAAAAAAGAATGAGTAAGTATGTAACTTATAAACAAATCACTTTTTGAACTTATAAGCTGGAAAGAAAGCATACATCTTCAAACGAAGTGAAGCTTTATCATTTGGTTGCTGAACAAGCTTAGCAGAAATAACTTTCACGATATCCAGGACATCATCCTCAGGGCTATTGGCATTCTTGACAATGCTGCAAATGATGCTGTATGTACACTCAAAATCTGAATCAAAGATACACACAACTGATGAGAGACGACAACACACACACGCAAAAATGAGTATAGAGAAACAGACCTTGCTGAGAAATCTTGGAAGATGCCAATTCAGCTGAAGCTACTAGTAAAGAAGCTAACTCCAACCACTTTCGTGCTACTATGAACTCCTCGGCTTCTTTGCAAAGCCTGGCGATTTCTGGCTCTGAAGCCTAATTGAGTTCAAAAATCAGCTGAAGCTATTCTAGTCTACCACTCAATCAGATCTACGAAACGAAATGGTTTATGATGTTAGTGAGGTGGTGGTACCTCGGCGAGCTGAGAAGTGAATCGGACGACGGAGAGAAACGGATCTCCTTCGGAAGTGGGAAGAATCGTCGTCGTCGTCGTCATAGCGCAGCCGAGCCTTAGAGAGAGAGAGAGAGACGGAAAAGGAAAGAAAACCCTAATCTATTATTTTATCTTTTCCGGTTATGTTTAACCGCGATTGGACCGGGTTCGCAAAAATTAAACGGTTTATCCAAAAAAGAATATCCAACGGTCATGATTGAGCTTTAAGATCCGTCGTCGTGTTCTGCCGGATGGTCACCGTTGCCACCGATTGAGACTCGAAATTGGCACTTAATAATAATATTTCACACCTTATTAATTTCACGATCAATCATTTGATTTGACTCGGCTTCTAGTTTACGATGGAACATATATTATTTGAGGAGTAGATTGTGAAAAATGATCTTATTTGTTTAATTTTTATTTAGATTGGTAACATGTTTGTTTTTTTCTTCTTGAAATTTGACATTAAGGTTTCTAGTAGAAACTCGTAATGAAGTCTGTGTAAAGTCGAGATCAAGCCTTGGCTCTTCTTCAACAAACGAAAAGGTTCCAAGAATCTAGAGGCGTGTGATGTTTATTGGGATCTCTCGTCTGCTAAATTCGGATCCAGCCTGAACCTTTAGGTGGGTGTTGTTGTGGATAAAGAAATGGTTCTTCTTCTTGGTGATATGAAGAAAGAGGCTTTCAAAAAGACTAAATGCTGCAGCTGCGCTGTCTTTTATCTATTGGTGCTGTGTTTATTGCCAAGAAAGAACATGTTTTGGGTAAGAGAACGTTTGCAACAAAGGCTCAGTTCTCAGGTGATGGAAAAACACACGATCTTGTCATCGAGTGTGACACAAGTGTTTAGTGATCCTAACCTCAGTGTTTGTGTTGATTGGAAAGATCTTGATGCAGGTGAACCGGCAAGTTCCGTGGTAATCTACACTTACGGTTGCACAAACAATTCTGTCGGATATAAGGGTCAAACTAACTAAAATGTGACATTCTTGCCAATATCACACATAACACAAACCGTACAAAGAAACCATATACTAATAAAGAGTCGTAGGAGGCAAGCCTTGGGTTTTGAGTGTCATCTATGTGCAATTAATAAACATAAAACATATGGTTATATATGTGGTAAGAGGAGCTCGAGAAGTAGCATTAAGAAAACATAAAAGCATGCCCAACAACATATGGTTTAGTAGCATTAAGAAAACATAAAATCACACACATGAGTTTTAGCATTCTGACAGAGCAAAAAAGAGAAAACAACCTGAAAGAACAGTTTTTCGGTTTAGACAGAGACCATAGTTATTACATAGACCACCAGACAACTTTTCGGATTTCTTGAATGATTCACCCGCTTCTTCGACGTAGAGTTAGAAAATTTTCTTGATACAAAAAAAAAAAAAAGAAAGCATTAGAATTTGTTTAAGGGAATAAAAATCTATGTCCTCTCTCTCTCACTCGACGTACCAACGTAAAGTCCCGTAATAGCTCCTAGGGTAGCAGCTACTAGGGATTGAGTTACAAAAGATTTCACTGCAGATCTTTTCTTTGGCTCTACAATCACAAATCAACAAAAGAAAATCACAGACTCGAATTTGGTAGATCAATCACACAACTTTTTTTTTACCTTTGCCGTCACCTGCGGGTGAAGAGAAATTGCGGCGATACCCCACTGATTTCGACGTCTGATGTACCTGTCGAGACCCAATCGAACAAGTCAGAATCTCTAACAGATAATTAATAGGATTATTCAGGTTCTCGACGCACCTAGCATAGATCGATCTCATATTCGGCGGCATGGTCGTGAAATTAGGGTCCTCCGCTGTTCACAAGTTTCTGCCAAAGCCTTTCATAATTTGAAATTACTTTTTGTATAAAATATTTAAATTATTTGAATTATTCTAAAACAAAAAAAAAATCAAGTAGATATTCATATATTTACTCTGAAATTCTATCTGAATAAAATATTTTCATTTTTTTTTCATTTTTTCACTAAATATATATATTTCATTTTTTATTAAAATAACCATTTTAAATATTTAAGTAATTTTAAATTTATATTTTATTTTTCACTTAAAAAAAACTTTTAAATATTTAGTTAATGTCGTGTTTATTTTTAAATCAAATTTATATTTCATTTTAACTAAAACAAACTTTTAAAATATCTAACTAATTTTGTAATTACAACTAAACACATGTATAGATTTGTATTAATCTGTGATATAATTTAATATAATAATACTTTTTTAAATGATCTTTCACCAGTAAAATTTTTCAATTTATAATTTTGTATCACATGATTTAAAATGTGCTTTCACTAAAAAATTTAAACAATAAAATAAATTATTGCAAGTGAACTATAAAATTATTATGTTTTAAAATGTTTTATAAACAATTAGTAATATTGTAAATATAGTGGAAAATTTTGTAAATTGACAAATTTGAAACATGTACGTGCCGAAAAAGAATCTAGTTGATTTATAAAAGTAAAGCAAGGATAAGAAAAAGACCAAGGCCACAATTTCACCACACACAACTGAATCAATTAGTTTAGGACAGAAACCACATAGCAACTTACATGAAGAGGAAAACATTAGAAATCCCTCTTCAAGAGATGAAGAGACAGACAATCAGAAGATGCAAATTACAGACAAAAAAAAAGAAATACAATGCAAGCATCAATCCCTTATATATTAATTGATGAACATTTGAAAAGATGTAACCTCAATTTTGTATTAATTAAAAGAGGCCCTAATGCATAGGTAGCACTCAATTAGCAATTACATTCAATTGAAAAATAAGTAGGTCCACATTCGATTTTTATATGTTGTTAGATACATAAGTTGGTCAAACTATATGATATAACTAGGATAAGACCCGCGCCTTGCGCGGGATTAAGTTATTCTTTTTATTATATTTTGGAGAATGAAACAATAGTTTGGCTTCATTTGGATTAGGGGTGTTCAATCCGAATATCGGGTTGGTTTCGGTTCGGTTCGGTTTTTTTCGGTATTTCGGTTAGTAAAATATAATTACTATTCTAAAACCATATTTACTTTGACTTTAGTCTTTCACATACTTTTGAAAGATTTCAACTGGACGACTAAATTGATCAGCCAATCTTGTTGCTTTAGATCATTAGTATTTATATATATATATATATATATATATATATATATATATATATATATATATATTATTTAGTTTGAATATTTATTAAATAAAAATTCATATGCGTTATATTTTATGATCATTTGTAACTTATTATAACAAAAAAAAAATCTATTAATCAAAAACTTTTCAGAGTGGGAATATTCAAATTTCTAATAATATATAAACGTTTTGAAAAATTCAAAATAAACATATAAGAAAAAATATAAATTTTTATTATATATTTAATGTGATTTTTTAATATCTTTCAATAATATAAAATTAAAAAAAAAACTAAGATACCAAAATTGTTATCAAATATTTATTATTCATAATAATTAATTTTCATATATATGTTAATCATATTAGGTAATTTCGTAGTTTCTAATTAAGGAAAGTGCAAAAACAAATTTGATAGATTATTATCAATTCGATAGTTAGTTTTAGGGCTGTTCAATATGGTAAAACCGAACCGTACCGAACCGAACCGAACCGAAATAGACAATATGGTTGGTTTGGTATATACCATATAAACCGAATGGATATAATTTTATAAAAACCGTAGGATTTGGATATGGTTTGGTATATAACCGATTAAACCGAATAAACCGAACAAAACCGATTAAAAGTAAAAACATGTAAATATGTATCTATTTTAAAACAATACATAAAATCTATTTGTTACATAAGTTAAATTTGTGTTAATAACTATTACCATAATTTTATAGTAATAAAAAACCTTAATTTGTAAAACACTTGAACTATAACTAAATAACAATACATCGCAATTCATACATCTTATTTCTAAGTTTTTTTTGATCTTTTTGATTTATTTTAGTCTTCACTTAATTAATATGAAGATTATAAATTTGATGGACAATAATTAATGGAAAATTTTCAATTGAAAAAGCATGACTTTAATGAACACTAAATATGGAAGAGTGGAAAAACTTTTCTTTTATGTTTCTGTTTTGTTTCATATTTTTATTTTCAAAATTTCAAGCTTTGATTTTAGTTATAGAATTGATTATTTTATTTGATGGTAGAAGCATTTTTACTTTTTTGTTCATCTATTTGAACATGTAATATATTTTAATAAATAAATGTGTTGACAATATGACTCTAAAATTCATATAATATGATCTCAAACAAAATAATTATGTTTTTTGGTATAAAATCGAATAAACCGAAAACCGACGGTATATAAACCGAACCGAACCGAAGTAAATATGGATTTAGAATGGTAGTTTATTTTACTAACCGAAATACCGAAAACCGAAAAAAACCGAACCGAAAACCGAACCGATATCCGGATTGAACACCCCTAGTTAGTTTAATAAAAAATATAATGTAAGTTAAGATAGTTCAACCTATTTTTCTAAGAATAGTATATTTTATATAGTCATTTATTAAATGAGAATTTATAATCATACAGTTCTATGATCATTCATATCATTTTATAACTGAATATTTAAATCATCGATAACAAATTTTCAATGTGAAATCTTTAATAAGTTTATAATTTATAAATGTTTTTGAAAATTCATTGAAAGTTTTAATATTAAAATATTTATGTAATCTTATGGTATATAGTATAATCTATATATATATATATGTGTTTTATTTTTAAATGATATTTTTTACTCATATGGTTTTAAAATCATGTGTATCTTCTTATAATATTAAATAAAAATTCATATTAATACAATTTTATGATCATTTGTAACTTATTATGACAAAAAAATAATCTATTGATCACAAAATTTTCAGAGTGGGGATCTTCAAATTCTAATAATTTATAGACGTTTTGAAAAATTCAAAATATAACATATAAGAAAAAATATAAATGTTTTTATTATATATTTAATGTGATTTTTAAATATATTTTAATAATATAAAATTAAAAAAAGAACTAAGATACAACAATTGTTATCAAATATTTATTATTCATAATAATTAATTTTCACATATACGTTAATCATATTAGGTAATTTCGTAGCTTTTATTTAAGGAAACTGCAAAACATTTTTTGGTACGTTATTTATCAATTCGATAGTTAGTTTTATAAAAAGTGTAATATAAGTTAAGATGGACCAACCTATTTTTCTAAGAATAGTATATTTTGTATAGTTATTTATTAAATAAGAATTTATAATCATACGGTTCTATGATCATTCATATCGTTTTATAACAAAATATTTAAATCATCGATAACAAAATTTTCAATCTGAAATCTTTAATAATTTTATAATTTATAAATGTTCTTGAAAATTCATTGAAAGTTTTAATATTAAAATATTTATGTAATCTTATGGTATATAGTGTTTAATCTATATATATATTTATTTATTATTAAATGATATTTTTTACTCATATGGTTTTAAAATCATGTGTATCTTCTTATAATAAAAATGTTAAACCATTGATCATTAATTTTTAACATAATAATTTTAATAGTTTTAGTCATTTATTGTCGTTTTTAAAAATTCAAAATATAACATATACGAAAAAATCTAAATTTTATTTTTATAGCTAATTTGATTGTTTAATTTATTTTAATAATATAAAATTAAACAAAAAATGATGGAGGAGATATACATTGTTATCAAATCTTTATTATTAAACTCATTAATTGTCATATATATATTAGTCATTTATGGTAATTCTGTAGGTTTTATTTAAGGAAATAAAATATCATATCATATCATCCCCTATATATTAATTGAGGAACATTTGAAAAGATGTAACCTCAATTTTGTATTAATTAAAAGAGGCCCCAATGCATAGGTGGCACTCAATTAGGTAGTCAATTACATTCAATTGAAAAATAAGTAGGTCCACATTCGATTTTTATATGTTGTTAGATACATAAGTTGGTCAAACTATATGATATAATGATATGATATGTTATTTTCTTTCCTTAAATAAAACCTACGGAATTACCATAAATGACTAATATATATATGACAATTAATGCTTTTAATAATAAAGATTTGATAACAATTTATATCTCCTCCATCATTTTTTGTTTAATTTTATATTATTAAAATAAATTAAACAATCAAATTAGCTATAAAAATAAAATTTAGATTTTTTCGTATATGTTATATTTTGAATTTTTAAAAACGACAATAAATGACTAAAACTATTAAAATTATTATGTTAAAAATTAATGATCAATGGTTTAACATTTTTATTATAAGAAGATACACATGATTTTAAAACCATATGAGTAAAAAATATCATTTAATAATAAAATAAATAAATATATATATATATATTAAACACTATATACCATAAGATTACATAAATATTTTAATATTAAAACTTTCAATGAATTTTCAAGAACATTTATAAATTATAAACTTATTAAAGATTTCAGATTGAAATTTTGTTATCGATGATTTAAATATTTTGTTATAAAACGATATGACGTTCATAGAACCGTATGATTATAAATTCTTATTTAATAAATGACTATACAAAATATACTATTCCTAGAAAAATAGGTTGGTCCATCTTAACTTATATTACACTTTTTATTAAACTAACTATTGAATTGATAAATAACGTACCAAAAAATGTTTTGCACTTTCCTTAAATAAAAGCTACGAAATTACCTAATATGATTAACGTATATGTGAAAATTAATTATAATGAATAATAAATATTTGATAACAATTTTTGTATCTTAGTTCTTTTTTTAATTTTATATTATTAAAATATATTTAAAAATCACATTAAATATATAATAAAAACATTTATATTTTTTCTTATATGTTATATTTTGAATTTTTCAAAACGTCTATAAATTATTAGAAATTTGAAGATCCCCACTCTGAAAATTTTGTGATCAATAGATTATTATTTTTGTCATAATAAGTTACAAATGATCATAAAATTGTATTAATATGAACTTTTATTTAATATTATAAGAAGATACACATTATTTTAAAACCATATGAGTAAAAAATATCATTAAATAATAACACATATATATTATATATATATAGATTATACTATACACGATAAGATTACATAAATATTTTAATATTAAAACTTTCAATGAATTTTCAAAAACATTTATAAATTATAAACTTATTAAAGATTTCACATTAAAAATTTTGTTATCTATGATTTAAATATTCAGTTATAAAATGATATGAATGATCATAGAACTGTATGATTATAAATTCTCATTTAATAAATGACTATATAAAATATACTATTCTTAGAAAAATAGGTTGGTCCATCTTGACTTACATTATATTTTTTATTAAACTAACTATCGAATTGATAAATAATCTACCAAAATTTTTTTGCACTTTCCTTAATTAGAAGCTACGAAATTACCTTATATGATTAACGTATATATGAAAATTAATTATTATGAATAATAAATATTTGATAACAATTTTGGTATCTTAGTTCTTTTTTTTAATTTTATATTATTGAAAGATATTAAAAAATCACATTAAATATATAATAAAAACATTTATATTTTTTCTTATATGTGATATTTGAATTTTTCAAAACGTCTATATATTATTGGAAATTTGAATATTCCCACTCTGAAAATTTTGTGATCAATAGATTATTTTTTTGTTATAATAAGTTACAAATGATCATAAAATATAACGCATATGAATTTTTATTTAATAAATATTCAAACTAAATATATATATATATGTATAAACACTAATGATTTAAAGCAACAAGATTGGCTGATCAATTTAGTCGTCCAGTTGAAATCTTTCAAAAGTATGTGAAAGACTAAAGTCAAAGTAAATATGGATTTAGAATAGTAGTTATATTTTACTAACCAAATACCGAAAAAAACCGAACAGAACTGAAACCAACCCGATATCCGGGTTGAACACCCGTAATCCAAATGAAGCCAAACTATTGTTTCATTCTCCAAAATATAATAAAAATAATAACTTAATCCCGCGCAAGGCGCGGGCGGGTCTTATTTAATTATTATTTTGGTTGTTGTCCACAGCAACAAACATTTCTTGAGAGTTCATCCAACTTCGACTGCGCCCACTGAAAGCGTGAGAAATAAAATAAAAGTACAAGATGTAAATTCTCCATTGGTCTTTCAAAAGCAGACACACACACACATGTAATCAAATCATACCAGTTCTTTATGACGTTGTAACATGCGTTCATGTTCTTCCCTACATATCAGGAACTTGGGATAGTAGTTTTTATAAACCTTGTACACCGCTGAGGTAAGAAAAAGGAAGACGCAGTAAATCACAAATGTGCAATTTTCTTGTCATATATATATGTAATATGTATATATATTATTTTTCAGAAGGAAGGAATTATCTACCAAAACATGCAGAAGCAGCGAATCCAAGCTAAACCGAAATGCCAGGGCTAAACAGATTGTCCCACTCAGCACGTTTCGAAGCTGCAATCGGAAAAAAAAAAAATCACAATTATACATTCAAACAAACATCACGATCCAAGGAAAGAATCAGAAAACCTGCGGATGAAGAAGAGAAATCCCGGCGAGACCCCATCGATAGCGATTTCAGATGTACCTGTGGAGGAGACAGAAAGAGCACAAAAAAAAAAACAAAAAAAGGAATAGTAATATACCGTGATCGGATTCTCGACAAACCTGTGCAAAGATCGATCTCAATTTCGGCGACATGATCGGAGAAATTTAGGGTTCTCTCGCGATATTATCAATCAGCTCGTGGATAGAGTGAATCGGCCTTGGGTTTCTTTTATATCTTAATCTAAAGTAAATCCAAGCCCGCTTGTCTATTAGGTCCAAAGTGGATAATATCGTACTAATAATATCAGAGCGGTTTGACAAAAATTTGTAAGAACACCAAAATTAGGGTAAGTAAGAACGGGATCCTTTAAAGACGAAAAATGAGATTTAGCAGATATTAGTCCGAAGATCTTGGAATCTGTGATGTTGTCATAGAAAGAACATTCTCAAAGGAAGCCATGCAATTACTGGTAAAGAAGATTTAGCAGATATTAGTTGGAAGATCTTGGAATCTGTGATGTTGTCAGAGAAAGAACATTCTCAAAGGAAGCCATGCAATTACCGGTACAAAGTAGTGTCAAAGATGATTCACCGAAGGAAACATACGAGACGGATGTGATAGAAGTATTGGGAAAACATTCTAACCTTAAAAAACATAATTCCCAACAACATATATATTACTCCCTCCGTTTTTTAATATAAGTCGTTTTACAGCTATGCACGTAGATTAAGAAAACCATTAATTTCTTATATTTTCTAAACAAAAACATCATTAATTATTTACCTAACCACAATTCAACCAATAGAAAAATATAAGATATATTACCATTGGTTATACAACATTAATTATTAATAAATTTTACATAGAAAACCGAAAACGACATATAATTTGGAACAAAAAATTTTCTCTAAAACGACTTATAATAAAAAACGGAGGCCCAGAAAACACACACGAAATTAAAATATTTTGACTGAGCGAAAGAAAGCAATTGCAGAGACAAGTATTTCAGTTTAGACAAAACCACAACGGACACATAGTTGTCATACCATACGACACATACATCTTATACATAATAATTAGCAAAAGCCAATTAATTGGCTGACCTAGGCAACTTTGAAAGATGGGACAATATCGCTTCGCTTCTCTTGAAGTATTCCTCATCCTTCCTCATATCCTGTCAACACAGACGATAAAGATTAGAAGACATCATCGCAATTATGGTCACATCGAGGGCGGGCTTCTTTGATTTTATTTTATACCTCTTCCAGCCGCTCCAAAAGCTTCTTATCAAAATCACCAACTACATAATTGCCTTGACCAAAAACAAAACAGAACAAAAAGGGTATTAAAAGCTGATTTAAGAGGATAAAAGAATCTCTGTCACTCCACGTACCAGCGAGAAATCCGGAAGCAAAACCTAGGGTTCGAGTAACAACATAAATCCCCATAGCTGTTTTCTTCGACACTACAATCACAAATTATTGAAGAAAATCACACTCTTCTTCTTTTTCTTTTTTTTTAAAGGTCTCGAATTTGGTACAACTTTACCTTCGCACTTGGTTGAGGATGAAGAGAAATTGCGTCTATGCCCCGCCGATACCGATTTTTGATACACCTGTGTCGAGAGATACAACCGATCGAACAAACAAAAAATTTTAGAGGATAACTCAATCGAACAAATATAGGATTCAGATTCTCGACGCACCTGAGCAAAGATCGATCTCATTTTCAGCGACATGATTAGGAAATTTAGGGTTCGTTTCTCACACCGTCTCGTTTATTTTATCCCAATCTATTATTTGGCCCTAGCCCTACCTTACTTCAGTATTATATAAGCCCATTAAAATTTGTAAATGAAAGGAAAATTGTTTTGCCGCGAATTCTGGATGCATCTAGTTTTTAGAGTTTACTATAATATATCTAAGAGGTAATTTTTTATAAACGTTGGTTTGGTGCTGCACTCGAAAGCCATTGCTCGGTCTCCTTATGTGAACCATCTTCTTGCTTCAACTGGTGTGACTCCTGATAGATGCATGCGCATACGTGTATTTTCGAATAAAAAGACTGGGTTGTGGCATTGCTGAGAAACTCAGGGATTAAGCCCAATAATCTGTTTCCGCCAACGTCAAAAACACTCATGCAGGGAACCGCGCGATATCTCTCTGAGAAGCTCTCCGGTAAGCATATTCGAACTCAAATCAAGAAGACGAAGGTTCTTGCATTTACTAAGACCTACGCCCTTGAAGAAGTTCTGACCCAAATTAACCATCTCCAAGCTTTGACATGAACCCCAATCTCCTGGAAACCTCCCTCCTTGATAGAAATTGAAGTCTTCGGTCATGGAGGTTAAATCAGCGCCTTGAGGTTGATCTGACTCCCCTCTAACGCTGCTAATGTCTTCATACACATTGTACAGGTTCGACAGCACAAGAACAGACAAGGAAGAGCAATTTCATATTTGTTACACAATCTTCATCAACAAGTCCTAAGGACCAACCAGAAATAGAAATTAAGGATTTCTCCGGAGATGGGACGTGTTTACAGTAAGAGCAGTAAACGGATTTACAATTTGGTTACCATAGCTTTGCAGACATTCTGAATTTGCAGTTTGGAATTCCCTGTAAGCATTCAGCCTCTGAGTTAGAAAGATCTTCAGCAGCTGGTGAACTGGTCCATATTTAGGATCCTTCTCTAGTTGTGCTACAGCTGGCAATTCCAATAAATCACACTGCAGTTACAGAAACATTGATGTAATCTATAAGAGCTGTGTCAAAGCAAGAAATACGGATCTCAGACATCCCAATCACACTAAGCTTTTACGATTGATTGAGCTTTAAGAGCCGTCGTCGTGTTCTGCCGGATGGTCACCGATTGAGACTCAAAATTGGCACTTGATAATAATATTTTTTCACCTTATTAATTTCAGGATCAATGATTTGATTTGACTCGGCTTCTAGTTTACGATGGAACATATATTATTTGAGGAGTAGATTGTGAAAAATGATCTCATTTGGGCACTGTTTGTTTATTTTTGATTTAGATTGGTAACATGTTCTTTTTTTCTTTTTGAAATTAAGGTTTCTATTAGAAACTCGTAATGATCACAACAACAACCATGTTTATGGAAGATGTACATTTGATTAATTAAAAATCTTGGATTGTCGGAAGCAGCTTTCATTTCTTTACAGAATCAGCAGCATTTGGTCCTCCAAAGAGATAGCCAAGAGATGATACGCCACCAGGAGCTGAACGAACCTTAGTAGATGGCCTCTCCTGTGTCACATTTTGGCATTTCTATCAGTTTTCAAATTTAAAGTTTCATTTTTTTTTTCATTCTGAAAATGTAACATAATATCTCTTCCTTACCGTGAGAAAGTTTCCAGAGTTTTGACCTTCTGATCTGAAGTAGTTATTAGGACTTCCTCTAACACCTGCAGCAAATCTATTATTATTATCAGTGACGGTGGTGGTCGTGGTCGTAATTGGTCTTCTTCCGGTTCCGTCTGTGGTAGTTGTGGTGGTTGTCGTGGTTGTGGTCCCCATTTTTGTAGCGGCAGAGGATGGAGAATCCCCGGAAGAACCAAAGAGATAACCGAGAGAGCTTTGATGAACACCACTATTTACTCCTCTTGCTTTACCCATCTTTTGCTTCTTTTTTTTTGTTTGATCCTGCTAGAGATAGAGAGATCTAAACAATTTGAAAAATGTTTACAAGTTTTAAGTTTGTGTTCAATGAGTTGGGGATATTTAGAAGAGGAGAGGTTCCAAATAGTATTGTTATATTGAGTTATTACAGACACGTGATAAGACAGATCAAAAGAATTGGTGTTTGTTTACCTCTTCTGGCTAATCTTCTTTGCTGCTTCTTCTTCTAGATTTGGCCTCAAATCAAGGAATAGAAACAAACAGGTGGAAAATGGATATTCACAGTAAGAAAAAAAAGTAAATCTATAATGGGCTTTATGGGCCTTCTTCCGACTTTTATATCTAATGAAGCCCCTCTCAGTTTTTGATTGACTATTGCCTCTACGTCTACCTATCAAAAACTTCGAAAAGTCTAGTGGTCTATGTGTTACATCATTTGGTCGCTTATCAGAAGGGTTGGATCTGAACTTCAGTTTGTTAACTAGACAATAAATTCATTAGTTCCATAGACATACCAAACTTTATTTAGTTATCCTTTTTGAAAAGAAGAAGCCATGTCTGCAAAACTTATGTATAACTTGTCAGATGAGAACCCAAATCTGAATAAACAGTTTGGATGCATTGATGGAATATTTCAATTGTTTTACCGGCAGCATTATCCGGTGAGACCAGTCTCCGTCTCCGACAATGTAGAAAAGTCTTCAATACTGGCGACAGCCGCACCGGTATAACTAAACCAAGAACCAATCCCTCTAAATCACTCATGGTTTACCTTAACCGATGACTCTGTTTCTTCTTATTGCAGCTAAAGATTCACTTCAGTTTCTTGTCCAATGGCTTCACCGGTTTCCGAAATACAACCGCCGTGAAATTTACATCACCGGCGAAAGTTACGCCGGACATTACGTCCCTCAGCTCGCTAGAGAAATCATGCATTACAACAAACGATCCAAGAATCCAATTAATCTCAAAGGAATCATGGTAATATTTAAAAAATTCAAAATCCTCTGTTTCCGTTACCGTTATTGAATTTTCGCGCGTAAAACCGTTTCGTTTGGAAGGTTGGAAACGCCGTGACGGACAATCACTATGACAACCTCGGAACGGTGCCGTATTGGTGGAGCCACGCGATGATCTCCGACAGGACGTATCATCAGCTGGTGAACACTTGCGAGTTCAGTCGACAGGAGGAATCTGATGAATGCGAAACGGTTTACTCTTACGCAATGGAGAAAGAGTTTAGTAGCATCGATCAGTACAACATCTATGCACCGCCGTGTAACAAGTCAAGCGACGGTAGCTGTGGGTTTCGGTGGTTCTTCTGATCGCGGGAGGATGCGTCTCCCTCATCTTCCCCACTCCGTAAGAGCCTCTTTCCTCTGCTTTTCTCTTTCGGTTTGGATCCGGTTCAATGTTCATAAGCAATGTAGCCGGTTATGTCTACTGAGAAGGTACTGAGGAAAATATTAGGGTATGATCGATGTACCGAGAGATATGCAGAAGTCTATAACAACCGGCCTGATGTTTAGAAAGCTCTTCATGCCAACACCACCAAGATTTTGTAAAAATGGACTGCTTGCAGGTTCATTCCATAACTAAGATCATATGTTAAATTTAGTTGTCGGTTTTAATTATAGTTAGTTTTTTGTTGTCAGTGAGGTGCTGAACTGAGATTGGAACGACACAGCTTCATCGGTTCTGCCTATATACCGGGAAATGATTGCCGATGGGATCAGGGTTTGGGTTTTCAGGTCTGTGGTTTTTCATTCTTTCATTGATATTACCTTGACACATTCCCTAAGTCGTTACGTTAGTCTTTTTGTTATGGTTAAGTGGTGACGACGTCGATTCAGCTGTACCGGTGACAGCGACTAGGTACTCATTGGCAAGACTTAGTTTGAATACCAAAGTTCCTTAGTATGTCAAGAAACAGGTACTTAAAAAAACAAGCTGGTTCTTATTTTGTTATCTCCGGTTTAGAAAGAAAACATGGAATTTGAACAAACATTGTGGACTTAG
This sequence comes from Brassica napus, assembly GCF_020379485.1. NCBI lineage: Eukaryota > Viridiplantae > Streptophyta > Magnoliopsida > Brassicales > Brassicaceae > Brassica > Brassica napus. The sequence goes on along the minus strand of NC_063434.1, from coordinate 28,801,851 downwards.
ATGGGAGGGTGGCGGAAGTGTTCGAGGGACTAACGTTCGTGACGGTGATAGGAGCAGGTCACGAGGTTCCACTGTCCAAGCCACATGCTGCTTTTGAGCTGTTCAAGTATTTCTTGAGAGGCAAGCCACTTCCAAAGTAGGTGACCATTTCTATATGAACTGTTTTTAACCTTTTAGTTCAACTGCTGTTGAGTTTAAGATGATATTCTTTTTTTCCACTTGATATAATAAAATCTAGAGCCAATGCATACTACACATATTTATATGGACGAATGCAGAAGAAAGGAGACCAATCATTCCAAATAAGTTTCAAACCAATATTCAACTTCTTATTAAGTTGTATGAGAAATTATGGAGAACCAAACAAAACAATAAAACAGAGGATCTCTAGTATCTTCTTGTAGAAGAAAGAAAAAGAGTGGATGGTACATTTATTTTACCAGCGATGGGAAATTAAGAAAGATTACACTAAAAGGAAACCCAAAAATAATGAATCCATCGCCACCTTGTTCTTGCTCTCTCCCCATGGGTGTTATGTGACCGTTCTTTCAGAGGCTTAGTAACGGTTAAAGTAGGTTCTGCGTCTGAACTTGTTGTAGTCTGGCAAATCTTGGATCGGACCAATGGCTGAGATTGCAATGTCCTGCGCATTATCCCCAAAAACATTCCCTTTCATCACCCTTTAGTTTTAAACTCTGTGTAGATAGATAAACAAGACGAGGGAGAGAAAAGATAACTTACCTTGTCATAGACAAACTTGTTGGCCACACGTTTAACGGTGCTGGCATCAACAGCATCGATCCTAGCAAATAGTTCAGCGGTTGGGATTCTTCTCCCATAGGTCAGCAGCTACAAATATCACAAAGTCTCTCGGGTTGTTATCTTTGACCAACGCACATATTTTATAAAGATGTTATTGGTATCATACCTGACGACCAATATCTTCAGCAATTGGGCTAGTTCCATCCATGTGAAGCAAAAGCGACGATTTGAGCTGAAGGGATTATTTAAAATCAGTTAAACAAACAAGTGAGTTAGACGCTGAATCTTGGGAAAGAGATGGGTGTTAGTAAACCTGATTCCGTGCACGGGTCACATCATCGTCTGAAACTCGGAAGGCCAACTTCGTTACCTCATGCATAATGGCATATGATAAATCATCTAAGCAATCGGCCTGCAAAAAGTAGCTTACAATATGTTAAAAGTGATATGATAAGACTGCTTATCCCTAGAAAATTTCAACAAAAGAGATAAACAGCTATGTGGATTATGTTTGGTTGACCTTAGCAACTGCGTACACGCCAAACAATCCAGTATCCTTGTAGTTGGTGTTGAATGCCATTATGCTTTCCGCTATTTCATTAATGGCAACCCTCTGGATCAGAGCAGAACTGCGCACACACAAAGAAAACTTTATCGTTGAATCCATGCTAAGCAATATAGACAGAAAGCAAAATCTCACCCCGTGTGTTTGCCACCACCAACATTCTTGTTCCATGAACCCAACATGGTTTGCATAACCATAAGAGCAACAGAATCTGGATCTGTCCAAGATGCTCCTTCAAAGGCAACAGCAAATTGTGCAAGGGGTAGGTCGTCATCAATCATTCGAACCTGACAAAATGAGATTTAGACAGCAAGCAAAAAAAAAAATTAAAGGAAAGACAAAATCACAAAGGGCTGTGTATTTACCTCAGAACCAGTAAAACTAGCAGGTTCTTTGGCGACTAGTTGAGTGGTAGAAGTTGGATCAGATGACAACTTGTTAAATAGCTTCTTCACTTGCTCAACAACTTCCTCATGCTTGACAGCTCCTGCCGCAGCAATCACCTGAAAAATATATTTGCATGATCCAACATAAGAATACAAACAAAATCAATAATTGATTCAAGAAATGTTATACCATCCTGGAAGCTGTGTAGTGAGTCTTAATGTAGTTCTGCAGATCTTCTCTGGTGATAGACTTGACATTCTGAGCAGGTCCCAGAATAGTTCTTCCAAGAGGTGTGTATTGGAACGCAGTAGCATGTAGATGGTCAAGAACAACTTCATCGGTTTGTCCCTCCACCTACAGAAGAACCAAATTACAATAAAACTAGAGCTTAACAGAGTGAACAAACAAATAAACCATAACGAATAGAAGTAATAAAAGACTCAAATATCACCTAAATAATGTAAAATTCAAACGTAGTTACTTCTTGACCTTGCCAACATATGATTAACTAAGTCCATAAATCAATAAACGAAGAAGCAGATACATGTAAAAACGACACGTAATTTAAAAGTATATAGAACATAACAAAAGGCATAGAGAACTACAGACCATAAAGTTCGAATTTTTAAGACATAACTGAGTGAAGAAACCGAACAGACACATCAAGAAACAAAAGACTCACAATTACTCAAGACACACTGATTAATATAACATCTAACTTGAATATATATAGAACAGAACATAAAGTTCGAATTTTTAAAGAAGACGCAACTGAGTGAAGAAACAGACACAAGACTCACAATCACTCAGACAAACATAAATAAATAGTGATACAACATCAGAACATCAAAGTTCGAATATTTAACAAGATAGAGTAATTACCTCTTGCATTTCCCTGAGGATGACATCACGCTCCCTGTTAATCCTCTGCTCCTCGAACTTAGAGTTCTGCAAGATATCAGCCAACACATCCAAAGCCTGGTTCACATCGGACTCCATCACCTTGGCATAGTAAGTGGTCTGCTCCCTCGACGTATACGCATTCAAATGACCACCAATGTCCTCGATCTCCTCCTCCAACGCCCTCACCGTGCGCCTCTCCGTGCCTTTGAATATCATATGCTCCAGAAAATGCGCCGTCCCGTTCGTCTCATCGGACTCGAACCTCGATCCGGCGTCGATCCACACCCCGACGGTGGCGGTCTTCGCGGAGAGATTCGATTCGGTGGCGACTCGGAGGCCGTTGGGTAAAGTGGTGACGCGTGTCTCGGGAGATGACAAGATGTGGTTGTGAGAGGCGAGGATTGGATGAGGGGATGCGTATTTGAGGAATCTCTGATCGGGATTCTCCAGCCTCTTGAGCTTCTCTTTGGTGATCTCGGCGGCGTGGTCGTAGGGCATGAGAATCGGCGTCGCCGGCGGGGGAGGGGAGTGAGTCGCGGAATCGAGAGCTGAGATCGAGGAGGAAGCTCGTGTCGCTTGATTGAGAGCGAGACGCCTCTGAGATCGGAGAGCCGAGGTCAATAGATTCTTAATCGCCATTGCTGATGGGCTCTACACTCTCTCTCTCTCTCTAGGGTTGGTGTTTTTTTTTTAATTACTTTGTCAAGAAAAATGGAAGAGACGACTCGAGATGCGAACTATTCGCCAGTAGTTATGCGATGATGATGATTCCGACAGCTTCTAGACGACGTCGTTTTATAATGGATAGAATAATAAGGCCCAATTAATAATTGTGGCCCATCAAAATGGGCCCATTTTGTTTCTCCGGATTGGGAGAAAAACCCTAAGCAAAATGTAATGACGACATATATATAGACATTGTTCTTGGAGATTGAAAGCCCTAGCCTTTCGAGGAGTAACGTGAGAAGATTCAGCTGCCTTGCGCAAACTTCCCAGACGAAGATCTCTGCTTTTAGATATGGCAACTGGTAAAACAGTGAAAGACGTATCTCCACATGACTTTGTCAAGGCTTACGCTTCTCATCTCAAGCGATCTGGCAAGGTTTGTGCTCTTCTTTCGTGTTTTAGGTGTGTTTAATGCGGACTTAGAACTTTTTAGGGAGTTAAATCAATCCAATTCTCCACATTTCGACGTTCTGTTTCTTCTTCACCATGTGTTCTTCTGTTATGCTGTGTTTGAGATTTTTGTTTTTTATTGTTGGAATGTTGATAAATGGATCTTACACTGTCTAATTAAAGTTACAAATACATATTTTATTAGTCTGTCGTATTGAAATTAGTTTCTTTTAGCTGGCAATGTTTGTTCATGCTGAGTTCATAACCACTTAATAGTGTCTTTTTGATCAATTGAAAATGTAACGAATGTTCATTGAAAGCAGGAATGTTTAGTGATTGGTCATCGTCATTACTAGTTTGTTTGCTGCTTCGTAACTTTGTGTTTTTTTTTCACCTGACTCGTATGCTTTCAATTACGCAGATCGAGCTTCCCTCATGGACAGACATTGTGAAGACCGGTAAATTGAAGGAGCTTGCCCCTTATGATCCCGATTGGTATTACATCAGAGCTGGTAAGCTCTCTCTTTCCCCCTAGTCTCAGCTTTATTTCTCAATACTCATATAAATAAAAGTTCTTAAGAAGACTATACTCTTTTATAATGGCAGCATCTATGGCAAGGAAAGTATACCTGAGGGGAGGTCTTGGAGTTGGTGCTTTCCGTAGAATCTACGGTGGCAGCAAGAGAAACGGCAGTCGCCCACCTCACTTCTGCAAAAGCAGCGGTGGCATTGCCCGTCACATCCTCCAGCAGTTGGAGACTATGAACATTGTTGAGATAGACACCAAAGGGTAATAAACTTTCTTCAAATAATAGCTATCTTCTATATCCATTCTTTGAGCTTGACGCTGATGGTTACAATCTGTTCTTCTTCTTCTTCAGAGGAAGAAGAATCACTTCCAGTGGGCAACGGGACTTGGACCAAGTTGCTGGACGTATTGCTGTTGAAGTTTGAACATCTGAAATGTTGTTTTGAGGCTCTACTACTTTTCCGAAACCAATGTTCTGTTTTTAGTGTTTATTTTTTTTTCTCAAAGAACAATTTATTATCAATATCATTGCTGAAGACTGCTCCCATAATGTTTAGAAACCTTCTTTGTTTTGGTTCTTTGATTAAATATGAAGTTATCATCATCTAAGATATAGGCAAAACAAAATTAAATCCTTTGGGATCAAACCTGCTGAGGATTTATACCAATCAATTGACAGAATGAAAGACATTACTCTACCATGTAGATTCAAGTTCAGGTTATAACTAAATGTAAAAACTGAAACAAAAATCACAGCAAGGTCCTTCACCTGGTAATTAACACACAGCACTGTAATGTCAAATGAATCAGACAGATTAAAACTGAAGTGTATGCATATAATGAAATCTCCATTTGATTACATGTCGTCCCATGCAAGAAGAAGAAAAACTGAAAGGTGAGGTTGTTGTTATAGTCCAAGGTTGGTAGCTGTTAAAACCAAGTGAATTGGTCTGTCTCTAGACACTTAGGCTGCTGCAGCCTGCAGGCTCATCCCATTTCTTAATCTTCTTATCCTCTGTTTTGTTTCCTTTTTCCTTATATGTTATTGCCTTTGGAAACGGGAAGCAAGTAAGCTTTGTTAAGGTCCATGTGTTGACCAAATCATGATGAGACTATTCCTGATGCAGAGGATTATTGTTGTTGGTCAGATTCTTTGTTGCTTTCTCCCTTTGTCCTATCTTTTCTCTCGGATCTCATGTTACATTATTTTGTACGATGATGACTTCAAAATAAATGATTTTGCTATAACAATGAAACATGAATAACAAGATTTTCATAGTTGTGATTAACACTATTATAGGTTCCTCACTATAAGCTTTCACATTCAAGCATACAAATTGGATTGAGAAGTGGTCGGCCTTCTCTTCTTCTTCTTTCCTTTGTGATTGATTCCAATAAGGGAGAAAGAGAGAGAGATAGGGGCAGGTCCAAAGGCGCATAGATGGGAAGAATATCAGATAAATATGGAAAACTTTGACCCCGCCCCGCCCATTTGATTGATTCAATACACTGACTCTCTTCATCTCATCTCATTTCCCAACTCTCACTCTTTACTTCTCTCTCATGCGTGTTCTTGTTTGATTCATCGGCTCACATCAGTCACATAGCCACAGTAAGTAATCAGTCACCTAATTTTTTGAGAGTTTTTTATTCTTTTTCTCCTTTTTCAAATCTGGATTTGTTGTTTTAGACCAGCAGCTATACATGATGAGGACATGTGTTCATTTTGTTAAAAATCCTCTGTTTTATTGCTCTGTTGCATTTCATGCGATCCATTTATGAATCAAGATTCTGTTAAAGAAGATTATTTACTAAGTACCCACTTATACTTCTTGAGGCTTCTTCCCAGTCACTAATTATTGTTCTTTTATCATTGCAGATAAAGAGTAAAGAGCAAAAGAAGGCCCTGTGGGATTTTGATACTACTGATAAACTGCAAAGTCTTTTTGAACTCTTCTTTGTAGTTGTTTGGTTGGTTCTTTTTGGCAATATAGATGGCAGAAGTTGATGATCAACTAGAGATCAAGTTTCGCTTAAACGACGGTTCTGATATCGGTCCTAAAGCATTTCCGGATGCTACCACTGTTGCTGCATTGAAGGAGACTGTTATCTCTCAATGGCCTAGAGGTCAGTTTCTTAATGGCTTACTTTACCCTCCTCATGCACTTTGCGTTGTAAAGGCTTGAATGTTTCCTGTAACCAATGGTTATGGCATGATTTTCTATGATTACTTGTGAGAATCATGTCACTCTTTAGGATAATCTTATGCTTAATGTTTATCCTAATGGACACTTGCTGAGCCTGTGCTCAAACAACTCTTTTGTCACTGATCAACCTACTTGTGTCATTTGTTCTTGTCTGTTCATGATTCGAGCTAGAGAAGGAAAATGGACCGAGGACAGTGAAAGAGGTGAAGTTGATAAGCGCAGGGAAAGTTTTGGACAACAACAAAACGGTTAAAGACTACCGAAGCCCTGTCTCTACTCTCGTTGACGCTGTCACCACAATGCACGTCATCATCCAACCTCTGCTTACTGAAAAAGGTATTCAAAGAGAAACAAAGCCTCTACTTAAGCTTCAAAACTCTGTTCTCGACTTGACATTGTTTCTTTGATTATGTTTTGGAACAGAAAAGAAGCCTAAAGATGGAGATCCTAAGATGAACAAATGTGTCTGTTCAATCATGTAAGAGTGTGTTTCAGATTTGTGGTTTGGTTTTAGATTGTTTATCGATACAGATACATGATCAAAAGAGTTGTTGAACGTTTCTTTTATAAAGTATAAAATCAAATCTCTTTACAAGACCGAATCGTTTCTATATTCTTTATAAGACTAACGATGAATACTATTTGTTCCATCATCTTCGTTTTCTACCAGAGACGGTCTTCTTAACAGCACCAACAGAGACTAAGAACTGATCAAGAGAAGAGAGAGTCCTCATATCATCCGGAGGAAAATAGCTGGCCGCTTTACCCATCAGCGAAGTGAAGAGAATAGAGAGCGAAGGAGGACGGTTCACATATCTCTCCCCTAGAAGATCATCAAGAAACCCGAACGCAGCTAGAAACTCTGACCTCCCTGCGTTTACCGGAGCCTCGAAATGAGCTGGGATTATCCTCTTGAATCTCCAGTCACTCGCTATCTCATCGATCCAATCCCTCACCTTCTCGGGGACTTTGCTAAAGACCAGAGTCTTGACAATGGGAGAAACTATCAGCTTCTGTGACATTTGTGCAAAGCTCGCGTTTGGCTCCAAGAGATTAGACGGGCCGAGAAACAGGATTTGCAGAACCATTCTTTCCCATCCTGCACGTTAAAAGACACTCATTGAGATCTTTTGTTTGATGAATTTGAATTTCAAGAAGTTGTTGGCTGACCTTTTTGGCGGGTGTTTGGGGTATCAACGACAGGGTCATTAGGTACTTGTTTGCCTTTGCTAAGTATCTTCACAGCCAGTCCGTTCTTAGCCGAGGCCAGCAAGGACTGGCTGCTGATACTCGACGGCGGCTTCCGTGGGACGAAGATGACAGCATCAGTGACTAGTAGAGTTCTTGAACGCTTATGGTAGAACGCTACTTCCACATACGGTCCAATTCCTGTATATTATTTATTCCATAAGTACAGGGCCGACCCTCAGATTTTGGAGGAGTATAGACGATTTAATAAATGATTTTTAGGCGAATGTTTCATGAGGCTTGGCTAAGGACCGCCAACAGGATTGAAATAGTGAAGGAACGTACCGACTTCAGGAGAGCTTAAGACTTTCTGCTCGATCTCATCAGCCCACGGGGTAGATAAGTCTCCGTCTTTAATGGTTTTGGCGCGAAAGATACCGAAAAACTCGAGTGGTAAGTTCAGTGGCCAGCTCCATTGTCTTGGCGCCACCCATACTTGAGCCTTGGGGAACTTTCTAGAGAACGGACCGACGAATATCTTGTGCTCGTAAGCAAAAGTTGGCAGGACAATGTACTCAACCGGAGCTCCCAACTCCTCAATAAGCTGCTTCAACATAAAAGTAAGCAAATAGAGTTCAGACATCGTTTAAAAGTAAATTATTCACAACCATGTGTTTATGAAACTAAAGCATGATACTTTTATCATTTTAACAATTCTCTGGAGATAGTAATCAATCAATAGATTAAATAAAAAAAGGGGGAACCTGAATACACTCTTTGGTGGGAGCAATGGGAGCATGAACCCATAAACCACCGGATTTGAGTTTGATGACAGTCATTCTTATATTCGTTGAGACACTGCTGAAACCTAAAGCTTGTTCTTGTTCAAACATCCATATGCTACCTTTTACCGCCTGCATAACAAGCAAAGGTTCGAAATTCGAGATTGCTAATTGAAAGGCACTGTAATGGATTCTCAAACGAGTTCGAAAGCCAAACCTCGGTTCTGATGGTGCGCCGGTTAAGGAAAGGACCAAGAGGAAATGGGAATCCAGTGAAGTTTATGTAAAACTGTTTGCTTCTATCGCCATCTGTAACGACTGTCTTGCTCGTCGAAGCAGCAGAGACCGTAACCGGACCTTTCATTTTCCGGTTAACGGACATGGGTCGACCGATCTTCAAGGACACACCGAGAAAGTTAGAGTTTTGATTCAATGGAAGCTTGGGATTAGGAAGAAACGATGCATGTTTCGGGAGATGAACGGCTATGGCCGCTGCCGCCATTTCTCTTGCTTCCCTTCTTCTTCCTTCTCAGTTCGATGCTCTGTTTCTATTGTTCGTTCAGGTAATGGAACTAGAAGCTGTTATGAGAACACGTGGATGGGTGTAATGGATAGTCGTTCCTACGTGGATTTTATGACTGATATCGTGTGGACATAAACCAATGTGATGACGTCAAAAACAAAAGATAAAAGGAAATTTAAGAAATATTCGTGGTCAACAACACGACGTCGTCTTATCGAATTACAATATCCATTGGTTGGTTCGCGGAAATGGTTACGACGTGCTATTATCAGTTGCGTGTGCATGTTATTGCGGGAACATATGATCTGCTTTTTTGTATGCGACGAGCCATTACATATCTCGTTATTTTACTAATTAAGAAGTACAACTAATATAAGTACTCACATATAGTTTTGGAAATTTTGATATGTATCACTGTTATAGTAATTTATTTTTATTTTAGTTATTATTTTAAATATTCAAAAGATATATATATATATACTCATTTCGTATGTTAATAAAGGAATTGAATCTTTGAACCCTTGAAAGAAGAAAATGGAAATAAATTCCCGCCAAAAAGGTGAGAAAATATTACTACAAAACAGAATAATGTAATAACCAGAGAAAAATAATAATAATGCCAGCAATTAAAGCCTAATTACTCCCTTAACTATATAACGCGTACCTTTAATTAAAGTGTACTTCATCGTCAACATCGAGGTTGATTAAAGTAGTAATAAGATTCCAAACGTTAGTTGAAGAAATTACGGATCTTGAGAGATCTTTTCCCCGTAAAACGAGAAATTTGTATGTCTGATTTGACTTGGAAACAGCCCCACTCACTCATATACATTCATTCATAAAACTGCTATTTCTTGAGAGATAAGACTAAGAGTCATTAAGCACTGAGCTTCTTCTTTTTCTTTCTAGAGTGATCGATGGCTAGACTTGCGTTGATGGCTGCGGCAGTGGTTCTAGCTTTTCTTGCGGCAGTTCCGGTGACTGAGGTGGCCGCTAAGAGATGGATAGTGGGTGATAACAAGTTCTGGAATCCCAATATCAACTATACCATTTGGGCTCAGGACAAACATTTCTACCTCGACGACTGGCTCTGTACTATTCTCCCTCACTCTCTATCAACGTTGATTCTTGTCACACTCTAGATTATATGATTTTAAAAACTTTGTGTAAGATCTTGTCCAACACAATCAATCTTATCTTGTCTGAAAAGGACCACTAGATTCTTTCCTAGTCGTTTTCTTACAGTAAAAGGATAGTAAACTAAGATTAATGTTTATCCTTTCACGTATCTTGTTTGACTTATATAGTTTCTATCCATGTGTCTCTATTTGTTTTTTTTTTCTTTCAGATTTTGTGTACGAGAGAAACCAATACAACGTTATAGAAGTGAACGAGACCAACTACATAAGTTGCAATGCCGATAACCCGATCGCTAATTGGAGCCGTGGATCTGGAAGGGACGTTGTTCATCTCAACGTGACCAGACATTACTATCTCATTAGCGGTAGCGGTGGTGGATGTTACGGTGGTATGAAGCTCGATGTTTTAGTTGAGAAACCGCCTCCCCCACCAACCGCAGCACCTATCAAGAACAATGCAAGACGAGCCTTCTCCAACTTTGGTTTTGCACATCAGTTTGTCATTCCAGTAGCTGTTTTTACAATGATCGGGACAATGTGGGACGCGGTACTGCGGTTTTGTTAACGAGTCTTGACTTCTTTTTATGAATAAAAAACGATTGTTTAGATTCTTAGCAAAGTGAAACTCCTTCCTCCGTAGCTCTTAGTGTTCGTTACTCTCTATTATGTTGGTTTCTTGGATCTTCAGTCATTCGTTGTGTCAGTGTGTCTGTGCCTTGGGAGATTGTTCATGCTTTGCTTTTGTTGGTGGGAAATCAATTGTTGAAACCTGAAAGATAAGTGTAATTTGCTTTATATGATAAGAAAAAAACTTTATTGGACCTATATTTTGGGCTTTGATTTGTAAGGTATATAGGTATTTCAGTTTAGAACCATTGTAATGGTAGTTGCCACTATTACACTTTATATGATGTAACATGTCAATGACATCTATACACAACTATATGATAAAATAATATTTATTTCTAAACTCAATAAGTGCATACCGATAATCTGGCCCATGAGTCAGACAATATATGTATTTGATGTTGGAACATGACTAAGTTTTTCCCAAAGACTTGTTAGTTGCTATTTTAAAAATTTATCCAAAAGTTTTTCCCCCATATCTATAGTTTTTCTTCACATCTATAGTTGTTTATTCACATTTACAGAAATTATATGTTCTCATCCAGATATAATTTCTGTAAATGTGAATAAACAACTATAGATGTGAAGAAAAACTATAGATATGTTGTTAAGCAGTAGAATTTGGGGGAAAAACTTTTGGATAAATTTTTTAAAACTTTCCCTTTAAACTTTAGTAATTTTTCGTTTTTTTTTGTTTTAAAATGTGCTTGTATGATATATATAAATCTATTGTAAATTACAAAGACAAATAGTAAAGATAAGAAGATTAAATTTTCTTTTCTATTTCTCTTCCAATGTATAAGGAGGATTGTTTTATTCTCCGTAATTATCTCTCTCTATTTTACATCCAAACCTATTTTCCTCTCTTTTGAGCAAAACCTAATTTCCTTTCAGTTTTTGAATTTTCTCACTTTTTTTTTCATTTCTTTATGGTCTAATGCGGGGATTGTCCTCCCTGCGTTGGACCCGTTACCCGACTCGGGTCCATACTCACGCCACCCGGAACCTCTCCTTTGATAATTAGCTTTCGTTATTATGGGTTGCTTCCACTCCAAGCATTCTTCTCCCGCTGGTCCTCCACGCCATCTCCGCCGCCGTTTAGACACCGCTGTCCACCGGAGTCATCCCCAAAACAACCACAAACCTCATGTTCTTCCTAGTCCTCCACCTCACCGCCGTGTTGTTAACTCATCTCCAAAAAAACATCGCAATAAAGACGATGATGCTCCAAGATCAAGGACAACCGGAGTTAGCCTGAGATCGGGATTGACGCATGGTAATGTAGAGGCTGAGCAGGTGGCGGGTGGTTGGCCTTCATGGCTCAGCTCTGCCGCACCGGAGGCCGTTCATGGATGGAGCCCATTACGCGCGGAGGACTTTGAGAAAAGAGAGAAGGTTTAAAAAATAACCCTATATCTCTAAACATTCCTTGTAATACAAGAGACAGCCACTATCTATGATGTCAACAATTAATTTCTTCTTCCATTTTTTTTCTATAAAATCTTAGATTGGGCAAGGTACGTATAGCAACGTGTTCCGGGCTTGTGAGGTATCGACGGGACGAGTTATGGCTCTAAAGAAAATAAGGGTTCAAAATTTCGAAACTGAAAACATAAGATTCATTGCGAGAGAAATCATGATTTTGAGAAGATTAGATCATCCAAACATCATGAAACTCGAAGGGATCATCGCGTCACGTAACTCAAATAGCATGTACTTTGTGTTCGATTACATGGAACATGATCTCGAAGGCTTATGTTCATCTCCTGACATCAAATTCACTGAGGCACAAGTAAGAAAGACACACAAGAGAAAAAAACATGACGTCTGGCGCAAGTAACTCTGTTTTGTTTTACTGATAACCCTAATTTCCTTTTCAGATCAAATGCTACATGCAGCAGCTTCTGTTGGGAGTAGAACATTGTCATTTACGAGGGATAATGCACAGAGACATCAAAGCAGCAAACATTCTGGTAAATAACAAAGGAGTTTTGAAGCTAGCTGATTTTGGACTAGCCAACATTGTAACGCCAAGAAACAAGAATCAGTTAACAAGCCGGGTTGTGACGCTATGGTACCGTGCACCTGAACTTCTAATGGGTTCCACGAGTTATAGCGTATCAATCGATCTTTGGAGCGTGGGATGTGTTTTTGCTGAGATTCTTACCGGAAGGCCACTTCTTAAAGGAAGAACAGAGGTGAGGAAAGGGACCCAAGCTATATATATAGAAATTACTCATTCCAAATAGAGATAATATTTATTTGTTTGTTTTATGTAGATTGAACAACTTCACAAGATTTATAAACTCTGTGGACCACCAGATGAAGAATTTTGGGAAAAGAACAATAAGCTTCATTCTCAAACTAAGATGTTTAGACCACAACATCAATATGAAGGTTGTCTGAGAGAAAGTTTTGAGGAGTTTCCAAAAACAGCAGTTAGTCTTCTGGAGAAATTATTATCTACTAATCCTGAGAAACGAGGAACTGCCTCTTCTGCTATCATGTCAGAGGTGAAAAAAACCCCTAAACTTTAATCAAAAATATCAAATCAATTACAGACATATATATAACCTAAACTAATAACATGTGGTCTGTTCTGTGGTTTTGTTATTTCAGTACTTTAACACAAAGCCTTACGCTTGTGATCCATCGACATTACCTAAGTACCCTCCTAACAAAGAAATGGATGCTAAGTACCGTGAAGAACTTCAACGAAGGTTTCAATCAATATCGATTTTCACAAACTCTTTATATATATGGTTGTCTATGTCGTTACGTGTGTTGTAAGATTAAAATATTTGTATTGCAGGAGAAGAGTTGTTATAAGGAAAAGAGATAACTTGGCACCCAAGAAATCAGGGAAATCACGTAGAACAATCAAAGAGCCTACTAACAAGTTACCAACCCAACAGGTATATATCGAAGCTGGAATTAGACCGGAATAAACCGATGCTTTAAAACCCTGGTTCTTTATTCGTAATTTGGTTAAATGTTAACGCAGGAAGGAAAGAAGGAAGCCGAGACGGAGATCATTGTCCAGACACCATCCGAGACATCTCAAGCGACGACTCGAAGCGAGTTCCCGTACATTGGTTTATCTCAAACCACGGCACCGGCAAGCGGGTTCGCATGGGCTGGGACTAAAAAGAGGAAAGAAAACGACGCAGCTTCAACGCTGACGTATAATCAGCCTGCAGGATCTGCGAGTCATGTCAGTGGTATGAGCATGGCTTTTGCTAAGAACACTTTTGGGTTAACAATGAATGAAGACAAACCGAGCTTGCTTAGGCCGCACGTTTCTCTAGACTCCTCTGACGTGTTGTTGTTCCCTGGCGTGCATCACAAGAAGTCGGATACGGTGAGTCTATCATTTTGAATTTGGAACGATCTTTCATGATTTGGCGCCTTAATTTTATTGTATGACGATATCTTTTTAGGGTTTGACGAATGCTGGGGCGAATCCGAAGATTTTTCAAACTAATGGGATGAATGAGATACTACGGAGGACTGAAAGTGATGCCATTGTCGATGTTCGAAGACCGCCAAGAATAGAAAGAGGTTTAAAATGACAGAAATAATCAAATATTACGTTTAGCAAATGTCATATTTATATATATCTTCACTTGGCATCATTTGTAGTTCACACATTAAAAACTTGTCACAAACAAACAAACAAACAAACAAACAAACCAAGAGGGGTCTGAAAAGTTCATTTGCATATATATATATATACATGCACGTTTGCTTATTATACACATAAACACACACCTATCATGTTCGGTGGTCACCATGTTGTGAAACAATGGTTCAGCATTTAAGAATGTAGTTGCAACATTGTCAGATACGTTAACATTGTCTCACGATTCCATGCAATGAGCCTATTTTCTTTCATTGCGAGAATGAAACAAGCGAATGTCCTATTTTCTTGAGACTGCCTAAAAGAGACTGGCTAGAAAATTTATGTACAAATGGCGCTACAAATATCATATATATAAGTCGAGAAACTTAAAACTATAAATTATGTACAAAGCTGCTCCTGGTTATTTCTTTTACTCGAGTTGCCCGGTCTTACATTATAAATTAAACGAGGTATGTTTAGATGAGTTCCAAAAAAAAAAAAAAACTGAAAGAAGTTAAACGTTTAATGTCTTTGTGAACATTTCTTAGAAGGAGAAACAAAGGAAAGTGGGAAGATTATTCTTGAAGCGGTCCGGTTTGATTATTCAGAGGACTCGGAGCTGAGCAAGAAAAGCAGCACAGAGGTCCAAGAACAGGAACTGAGGACCATGTACTCTCTGCAGATCCAGCAGATACTTGTCGTCCCGTGTTTTATACAACTGTTCCACCATCAACAACAAACATTCATCAGCCCCAGAGATTCTTATCATATCCATATTGAACTGAACAAGTTTAGTTCTATTTCTATTCACACATCATAAACAGCGTGCAAGCCCCATCTGAGTCATAAAAATGTGTGCTTATCAAGAAGTGCTCCAAATGAAGAAGAGGATTTATTACCTGAATTTCAAATTTGACAACATTTGGAGACTTAACAGCTGCGTCGTTTTCTACTATGCTGGAGTCATCTCCAAAGTAGTTGTTATCGTGCATCGAGTTACTGAGCATTCCATCTGAGTTGTTAGGAACCCATCTGCACTTCATGTTGTAAGGCCCTATCTTCTTCCAACACACACTCAGATCTTGCAGGGCTTTCAGTACCTCTGTCATTATTTCACGCGGATGAGCCCTAGACTGTTGGATCCAGTGGTTTGAATTATCAATCAAACGGAACAGATAAAAAAATCAAAAGCTATAAACTCAGAAAAAAATATAAAGACCTGAAGTCCAAGAGCCCATTTTCTCTCAACAGGGTATTGAGATCTCAAGCCAACTCCTTGGAACTCCATCAGTCCTGGAAGCCGATGGCTAACTGGTGAAGCTACGCTTTCTGCTGGATGCATTCGCGGAGTACCTTCCTGATTAATTTTTAACATTCAAGGATTAATTTCAAAGATCTTTTGCTGCAGTAAAAAAAAAGGACAGTGAGAGACCCACCATAGTCTCTTGAAACTCGGCCCCGAGATAACCAGCAGAGACACGGAACCGGTTGTCCAGTATCAGATAGTATGTCACAGTGCCCTGGAAGATAGCAGTCGATAACAATTGAATATTTTTTTTACTTTTGAATATAAGAAGCAAATAGCAAATGGCCTAGAGGCTGAGAGAAACACATACATCATTTTGAGTTCGGTTGCGGAGAGACTCAATGAGGAGGTTTCTGTCAAATCCCATATTGATAACTTCTTGGAGAATCTCCTCGTCAATCTACAAATGAAACCAATGCTTTTAAGCTATTTTGATAAAAGGGAAATATAAACAATCTCTGATGAAAATGAGAGTAGATACGTCAGGTTCACCTTTTTGGCCTGCTGCACCGTATCTGGAGGAGGAACAGCTAAATACCTAGGAAGATGAGCTTGGAACCAATTGTGTTGCCGGATCTCAGGGATGGTTACTCTTTTCATGGGGTCCACCACGAGCATCCTGGGGATCAAATCTCTAGCACCACCAGATAAATGGCTAGGCAGAGTATATATCCCTCCCTAAAAGACGTAAAGAGAAAATATATAACTTGAAGAACCCAAATATAACTAAAAGATCTCAAGTAACAGGACGTGTTTTGCAGTACCTTTATCTTCTTAAAAAGGTTTGGAATGTTCTCATCATCGAACGGAAGAGTCCCACAAAGAAGAGCGTAGAGTATCACACCACAGCTCCAGACGTCTACTTCAGGGCCAGCATATAGTTTACCCGAAATGACCTGAAACAATTGACTGATCTCGATTAAAACTGATCTCCAAGAATACTCCCTATATATAGACAGTGCTCCTCAGATACATGAAGGTTAAATAACTCACCTCAGGAGCAGCGTAATTGGGACTACCACAGCTCGTCTTCAGAAAATGACCATCTCGCATAATGTTGCTCAGTCCAAAATCAGCAATTTTCACATTGCATTTGGAGTCCAAAAGCAAGTTCTCAGGCTTAAGGTCTCTGTGAACTACCATATTCCGATGGCAATACTCCACTCCCGATATTATCTACATCAAAGTCAAGTCATGACTCATGGCTAGCTCTCAAATAAAATGATAAATAGAAAACAATTACCTGCTGAAAAAAGTTCCTGGCCTCGTCCTCCTGTAGTCTACCCTTCTCTACAATATAGTCAAAAAGCTCACCAGAGTTGACATACTCCATGACAAGATAGATATCAGTGGGAGTCTCAATGACCTCATAGAGACGGATGATGTGAGGATGCATAAAGAGTCTCAAGATTTTAATCTCTCTCCTCACTGCACCAAAGAGAAAACAGGAAAAAAAGCACAAAAATGAATGAGATTTGATCAAAAGAAAAGCTAATAATATCCAAAGCATATAGTGTACCTTTTTCCTCCATCTCCATGTTCTTGATTTTGCGACGGTTGAGGATCTTGATGGCAACTTTATGACCGGTCAAAGAGTGCTCAGCAATCTTAACCCTGCCAAAGGAACCGATACCGAGAGTTCTGCCAAGCTTGTAGTTTGGTAGAATCGATTCCACGCCGCCACCTCTACCTCCTCCTGATCCATCCATTTTCTACACAAAGAGCTAATAATATTAAATCTTCTACACAAGACTTTGAAACAAACTGCAAAGCATTGTTCAGTAGCGAGGATATAAACTTTATTATGAGTTAAACCAAACTCTATTCAATCTTAATTCTCCCGATTCTTGCTATGATAGAACAAGATAGAGCTTTAAAATAGCAATTTCTCAAAACTACATCCCCAATTCGTTATAAGAACCCTAACAATCCAATAATTACTAATTAGATCTCTAAGTAATTGGATCTCTCTCGTACCCCATAGAGAACCGACGGTTACAAAAGCGATCAAACACACTCGGATTTGCAAATTCAACATCAAAAAGAGAGACAATTAGTTTCCGAAAATAGAAGATTAGTTTCCGAAAATAGAAGATTTCAGAGAGATCGAGCTTGGCAAAAATAAGATAAGTCGAAATGCAGCAAAGAAACAAAAAAAAAGGACCTAAATTTCTGAGCTAAGAAAAGTAGAAATTGAGATTGGAAACGGAAAGAAGATGAAGAGATGAGCTCAATACCAGATTCTGAGAGATTCTCTCGCTCTCTTCTCCTTGCTCTTGCTTGCTTGCTTGCTTGCACAATTTTTTTTTATTTTCTCTTGTTTTTGTAAACGGGTTAATTATCGTTAATGTGGGGGACGTGGCAAAGACTCATCAGCTTTCATCTTTTCCCAAAATATTCAGACACACTTGTGGTAATGATGATTAGTCGTTACTTAATTAAATTAAATATCTAATAATTTAATGAATCCAAATGACAATAAAATGGATTCTTGATGTAACGTACGTTAGTGCCATGTCCTCCTTAAGCTTTATGTATTCGAGAATTTAGAAAAGGGTGTGAGATTCCATAAGAGAAAGTATGTGTAGACGATTCATAGGTTGTAGAGTAGATTCTTATATGGCTTTAAAAGAGTGTTGAGAAGCATCAATGTGAGAATGTACTCAGGCAATTGGAATCATTTTAGATTGTGAATTATTATTGGATACTCTCTTTACATAAAGAAACTAAAGGGTAGATGGATGACATATCAAAAGACAATATTAGACCAACAACAAGGGCAGAGTATCGATGGTGAATCAATCTCCGCCCAGACCAGAGTTGAAGAATAGGGCATGACTTCATAAGAAGAACAAAACAGAGCTTTTCTCAAATTTATTAAAATAAAAAAGACACCATAACCCAATAAGCCATTCATATGAAAAAAAAAAAGGCATTTGAGAATGCCTTTCATGTTGTAAGAGAGAGCGTAAGACTGTTAGATCAAGAAGATGGTGATGACCAATATTCGAACCAAGGCCTTGAGGATTCGGAACGTTAAGCTTTCTTACCACAAAGCTATGTTCATATTGGTCCCTCTCATGCAGCCTACTATTTTCTTTAACGTAAAAAGGTGGAGGCCTTTTTCTTCACGAACGGATTTAACTGTTTTAAGCCCATATTGAGAGCCTTGTTACGCCCACTTTTTTCTTGTACACTCCAAAAAAATGTATCCAAGCTTGGCTTAATATAACAAAATCTACAAATTAATATCCAAGAAGAGTGCATTTTTTTTGTAAAAAGAAGAGTGCATTTTTGTATTTAAAAAACGATGAATTTACCTTTGTTCAGTTTCTTATGTAACTTTTAGTTTAATTGAATCTATTTATTATAAAGAAAATGACATGAAACTACCAAGCATTAAATTTTGTTTCTTTTGACTCAGACATGTCAACGTGTTGATTTTTAAGTACACCCTCTACATCTCTTTACATACAAATTTCAGAACGATGAGCAACAAAGATGAGGTAAAACCGTAAAAGTATTAAACATGGTTCATAGTCCCTCTATTCAGAGGGCCGGTCTCGATCATAGGCGAGGTAACCAACCGCTTAGAACATCATATTTTAAGCAAAAAATTTAGTTGTATATAAAGCATAAATTTTTTTTACATGAATAACAAAGGCATAAAATTTTAAATGAGCTTAGGGCATCAAGAAAAAAATTGAGAATGTTGGACCGGCACTGCCTCTGTTTCATATAATTTACATGGATATTAAAGTATTGAAAACTAGTTTCAAAGTTAAAAAGGAAATCTGAAGACGTATTCAACGTAAAAGCATTGTATTGTAAATGGATTTGCTATCATGCAAATATCAAAACATTGGAATGTGAAATATTTTTGTTGTTGTAAAAATGGTCATTTTCATGAAGTTTCATTCCAACACCCTTTACGTAAATAAAGTAAAGAAAAAAAAGACAAAAGTATTGGGAAGCTATCGACATTACAAATGAAAGTGGACCATTAGATCAGAACATGGTTGATGAATCGGACGGTGTGGAATCAACCAAGTTGAGAATGCTATTCCAGTAGTTCTTGTTGTCCTCATAGTAGCTGTAGTCACTCTCAGTGACCTCGACCGCGCCTGCAACGGTCTCCTTGTCTTTTTTACCGGTGGAGAGACTCCGATCACCTGAATCACCGAGCAGAAGGAGGCTGGTGAATCCTTCTTCGATTCCTTCTGTCGGACAGTTGATCTGCCTCATCCAGTCTTGGTCAGAATCTTTGACATCGGAGGAGGTGGAAGAAGACAAGGCGAACTCAGTCATGTTCTGAATCTCAGAGGATTCGTTGTTATTCTCTCCCGAAGGCATGATCATCAGATGGAGATTCTCGGAGAACGTCACCGTCGACGTTGGTGATTCAAGCTGTTGATCTCCTTTTCCTGTCGGAACATTCATCATTTGTATATATAAGTTATCAATAAATATTTAGTTTTGAAGATCATAATTACCTTGGTTTGGTTTTGTCCAATTTGTTGATGATGCCTTGTGAGACAAGCAATTATTAGGAGCCGCTGCTTTGTTGTTTTGGTAATGGAGAAGCTTTGATTCTCTAGCTAGCCTTGCTTCAGCTTCGAGACGAGCACTCTCCCATTGAGCCATGTGGCTAAGCGTGGCTGCTGCGCTCTTGGACTGACCTGTGGAAGACATTAGAGTCTCGTTTTTGTGCTTGTGAGTCACTGGATCTATCCCCATTTTAACCAGACGTTTCTTCAAGTGTGTGTTCCAGTAGTTTTTTATCTCGTTGTCTGTCCTTTTTGCTAAGTGAGTTGCAATCGCTGACCATCTATTAGAAAAATCAAGAGGATCACATCAGAGATCAAGAAATGACAAAAAAGGTGATTGAGTCTCACCTGTTTCCGAGGAGAGCGTGGAGTTGAATGATGGTTTGTTCTTCTTGTACAGTGAATTTGCCTCTCTTGATGTCTGGTCTTAGGTAATTAGTCCATCTCAGTCTGCAACTCTTTCCACATCTTTGGAGACCTACATGGAGTTTGGATAAATTAGATTTGAATAGAGGTAGAAGAAGATAAAAGAAATGTGGAAGTTAGTTACCAGCTTTCTCAGGCAAAGAGCGCCAGCTTCCATGGCCATGTTCTTCAATGTAAGCCAAGAGTTTCTGATCCTCTTCTGGTGTCCATGGCCCTTTCTTTAGCCCAGCCTTATCACAGCACGGCGATCTTCCCATTACAAATTATGCTAAAGCTACTGAAGAGAGAGGCTTTTTCTTTTTGTTATCTTATAACATATCTTCAACGTGATTTATGGTGTAATGTAGTGTATGAGGTAGTAGTAGTAGTCATTAGATGATCATGATGGTCCACAAAAGCTGCTCTCTTGGCTTGAGTCTTGATTTATAGAGGGAGAGACACAACAGAAGATGTCTCTATTTAGGTTCTGTAAGAGCCTCTTTCCCACGGTCTTTGACATGGATTGACATTCAATTAGATGGGGTCGAGATGAGTTATTACCCTTGTGGTTCTAACACTTAATTTTCCTTTTAACGATTCAACAGAGCACCCAAAGATTAGCCATCTTATTGCACAAAGTAAATGGTTAATTTTCAGAACCTGGAGTAAGTTTTCATCTATCCATAGATGCTCTAGGTTTCTTATGACTGGTATCCTAATAAAGTATGGTTTCTTGAAAGCTACAAAGTGATCATTGTTCTCTCTCTCTCTCTCTCTTAGCTATAACTAGTTACCGTAATTAGTTACACTCCTTTATCAAAAACGTGTTTGTTGATTTCTTTCTTTCACATTTTTGCTAGCTTTTACTAGGGACTCCACAACAGTAAATGCTGTTAAATGGCGGTGAAGAAGAGGAAGCTGGCACTATAACTGGAAAAGCAAATCAGACAGAGAGAATTGATGAGATTTGGAGTAACTTAGAGCAAATTTTTTGGTTACGATCTATAGACTCTAATAATAGTAGTTGCAAGTAATTAGTTGGTTGTCTATCATGGCATTAACATAGACTTCTTCTTTATTCAGAAGGCTATAACCGCGGTAAAAACCAAGATATTTGAAAATTTACTGCTTAAGCATGCAGGCCACAGTAACTTTGGAAGAGATTTTTAACCTTGTTACTAAACAGATAAAGCATTTTTGTGGTGGGGAGCAAGAAGAAAGGAGATAAACAACTTTTCCTTGTGTGATTCCTTCATCATTTAATGAAAGTCCCACTAGCTGGTACACTGTTCTTGGTGTCAAGTCATCAAAAGATCCATTTTATCACAAAGATAAACAAATAAAGACAATGAATAATCAAAAGCATCCAGCTTAACCACCAAATAGCTAACTGGGTGAGGTAAAAGTCATCATTTACGATTTAGTTTTTTACCGTTAAAACAGTAGCATATCACAAAAGCTACAAAAAAATTGATTATATATGATGTCTGCAACAACATTTATCATAAGCCTAGCTGAGGAAACTGATTAACTCAGATCATATACCTTGTTTCTCAACTGTTCATCATGCAACGTTTTTTACCAAAACGGTTTGAGTTTTTCTATATCATGCATGGACTGGTTAGTTTACAAGTGATCAAATGTTGTCGACAAAGGTAAACTTTGGCTGCCAAGAAAGGTAGACGATTTATGGTGGTGACGGTGACATTAAATAGATTTTACTAGACCAAACAAAGAAAGAGTATCCTAGTGTGTTCCATGGCATCAACAAGAGAAGGAATTTATTGAGGTGGGCTCCTAGCTTGTAGGGCGAGAAGATAGTATCTTCATCGACTCTAAGAGAAACCATAAGACAATCATAGGCCTAAAGAATTCTACCAATATTAGTATTAATAACACAAGAATTGGAAAAATATCACAGTGGCTGCAAAAGATGTAAAGTACAATGGTCCACCTCCTTTAAATGTCTTGCTGATTTTCATTGTGACAGCTTCTACTTATGGTCCAAACAGTAGTCACTAAGCTAAGCTTCACAGATGATGATGATGATTATGCCACTTGTGAAGATCACATCCATCCACGTAGCTGAACCTCCCAAGCAAAAATTGAGAGAAGTAAGAACCAATGAGCCAAGAAGAGAGGTAAAAGCTTTTAAAGTCAACTGTTAACCATTTGCTTTCCTTCATCATCAGTTTTTGGACCAGCTCAGTACCATGGTAATTTCTTAAATTTTCATATCAATGGTCCAAGTCTTTTGCATTAGTATGCTCGTTCACATGTATGAAATTCAGTAGGAGAACAAGAAGTCGCACACATGAAAAGCTACAAACTGTTACCATTTTCCAACTCAAACTTGGTGATTCTCAGCTAAACCAACCTTTCATCATTATCTTCAGCAAGACATTACCCTAAATCATCCAAACTAAAAGTAAACAAAAAGGAAGGAACCGAACATACAACTTTGACATTAACCACAGTAGGCCAAGCCAAGCATATGGATCATTTACTTGAGAGAACTTACGGCAAGAAATAAGCCACACAGATTAGAAAAAGAGTGCAACAAACTTAGTACAGTACTAAGTTAATATTAATACAATTTAAACCAGAATTAATGGAAGAGTACCTTCACAAAATAGTAGTGACGAGTGACGACTTTTGAGACCCTCTGGACCAATCCAAGACTAAGGATATGAGAGTTAAGTAACAGTTAGTTCATGTAGGGCCAAGAAACAGCTCAAATTTATTAGCTTTTAGGTTTGATTTGGAATTTCTCTAAAGAGGTCACATTATTTTAAAATAAATTGATCAAAAATTGTATTGGACAAGGCAAGCAAAATCCATTGAGAAGATCACAACAACAACAACAAAAGAAAGGAACAAAAACGAAGAAAACAAACACACAACCACGGCGAGAGATAACTAAAATGTACTGGACTATTGGGCCCTTAATATATAGGCTAAATGGGCTATTATAGTCACGTCATTGCATGGGTATCTATCTATCCGGAAGCATAGTAATTTGTTTTAGGGGACTGATTTGCAATTTTTACAGATATTTTAGCTGTACAGAGAGAGAGAGAGAATCCTTTGAGCGCCCGCGCCTTTTTACCGGAGAGATGGCGAGCTCACAGTTCAGTTCAGGTATACGCAGATACAAAACTGTATACTTTGATTCATTTGCAGGGTGACGTGAATCAGGCAATATCAATGGTTTCTTATTATGCTTCGTCTTCAGAGCCGGCTCAGATTCGAGGGAAGACTGTTTATATTCAGTACTCTAATCGCCATGAGATTGTCAACAATCAGAGTCCTGGAGAGGTCCCTGGCAATGTCCTCTTTCTTGGTCACCTTTGAAGGAGTCCAATCTCACCAGTGTTTTAGTAGAAACCCGCAATGTTCAACTTGGCTCTTATAATTTTTAAAATACAGTTATAGCCTAATACATAACTTATACTAGGTTTTAGTGAAAAATAATACAACGTTTATTTGTTACAAATTGGTTTTAGTTTAATTAAAAATCTGTATATTTTCCAACATGTTTATAACCAAAAACTGCATCAAACACTCAAGATGACTTGACCTTTGAACAACTTTATTTATTATTAATAATTAGTCGTCTGAGGCCAAAATTTCCAACAAGGCTCTTTCTAGGCAGCTTCTTCTTCATCGTCATCTTCTTCTTTTTTCTTCTTTATAAAGACACTCTCTTGAGTGCCTCTCTTTCTCTCTCCCCTCCCTCTTTGATGGCTTTACTTTCATCATGTTGGCTAATCATAGAATCCATTGTGATTCAGGATGGTTTCTTGAAATGGTCCTACATGAGATTATACATGCACCCTCTTGTTCTCTTTCTTTGTCAACTTCTTCTATGGCTCTCTGTCTTCCTTTTATGGCTTGTCCCATACTTTCAAGCGTCTTACAGCTCCTTTTTATCGTTCTTGGTCACGTTCTCAAAGCTATTTAATAGTTTTCTACGAGTTATTATGAGTAGAAGGGAGGTTACTTATAATGTTGTGTCTAGGCAAGAGAACAAGAACACCCTTGTTAATTTCGAACTTTCTACGAGAATTCATAATCCTGTTCCTTCCTTTAGCTTTTCGTTTAAACATCAAGTTGATAGTCAATTAAAAGTTCTTCTAGTTCTCCAAGAAGGCAAGATTCTTGAAGATGAAGATTTTTGCAGTCAACTTGATCAAGAAGATGGTGCTGTTCATTTTCTTGATGCTAAGGAAAGCGAGGAGGAAGAAGACACTATTGACTTTGTTGACGTTGTGAACGTGGAGAATAATCTTGAGTTTGAACTTCAGACCATGCCAATGGATCAAGAAAATATATTTCCTTTAGTCAACAATGAAGAAGAAGAAGAAGAAGAAGAAGAAGAAGAAGAAGAGGAAGATATTGTTACCTCAAACGTTGGGAACTATCTATCTTCTCTAGAAGCTAGTGATGATATAAATTCACTCAATAGCGATGGAGATCAACCCTCTCCTTTTTCTATATCAAGCTTGGATTCAGTACTACAAGAATCGATTGTAATAGAGAATCCAACTCATCGAGATGAAGATGATGAAACCAATGAAGTATACAATACATACTGCCAAAGAATGAGATGGTATGACATCCTAAGCCGCGATAGAACATATGGACTAAGTAAGTCTTTTATTTTATTCCCTTTATTGGTTAGCGACCGTAATCTACACTTACTCTACGCGTGTCATTTTATTACAAGTTACCATGTCATTTTATTACAAGTTACAGTTTATATCATATCATAATGTCATTGATGTTAAAATCCATTATTATCATTCCTAGGTGTGATGATGAACCAAGAAACGGCAAGTACTTTGAGCTTATGGGGAATAACAGCAGAGAAGAGGCTAAAACAAAGCATAGAGAAGGATCTTGAGCTAGTTTATATTGCTCAATCATGTTTATCATGGGAAGCTCTCCAGCATCAGTACTTAACAGTGAGAGATAGAATGAAAGCCTCTGATTCGAAAGGCGGGTCATATGAAGATGATATCTCTAAAGAATTTCAGAAGTTTCAGGTTTTATTAGAGAGATTTTTGGAAGATGAAAGGTGTGAAGGGAAAAGGGTATTGAGCTTTGTTCAAAGAAGGTTTGAGCTCATGAGCTTCTTTCAAGTCCCAAGACTTTCAGGTAACTGATTGATTTATTTATTTATCATAAACATTCACATCATATCCCTATTAATAATACTAAGAATTTTCTATAAACTTATATATATGTACTACTTTTCTTGGCGGGTTACATCGTGTATGAATTGAGAGTTCATACTATATAGTTTTTAATTACGTTGGTTGGAATCATAGAAACCATAATCTCATTTTTTGTTAGTAATATTATTATTTGATTATTCATTTATTCTCTTTTTTTCTTACATAATAGTATATAAGTTGCGGCCAATTATAAGTTTTTAACAGGTTCCTTGACAATCAAAAGAGTAATGACTAAGCTCCTTAAGAAAGGTTTTAAAATTTCAAGCAGCTTTCATTTTAGATACGACGAATCTATCAATTAGTTTTAAAATATACTTGCAAATAAATTAAATATCATACAATATGGAATTGTAATTTGCATTAGTGATAGTCAAACTTCGGTTCTAACATGTAATGTGTCGACATAATCCTTTGACGTAGGTTGGTAGATAAGTCACACAACTCACAACAAGAACACACAACCTTATCTATTTTAACGTGTCTTATTCAACTAAAATCTCGAAGAATTGTCAACTCTATATGTTAACCAAGAAAAAATGTGCGACCATGATTCAAAGAAATGTCAATGATTAATTTGTTCAATTCATTTTGAGTTTGTCTTATAATTTCACATTACATCCTAGATTTTTTTTCATATATAAATTTCCAAGTTTATTTTAACTAACGTATCTAAGCGTTTTGGTCATTTTTTTGTTGTTGTCATTTTAAGGATATAAAAGGAAGGGACCACAGGAAGGTGGAAGAGAGAGTAATGAGAAACAAGTGCTGAAAGCAATAGAGAGATGCATTACAGTCTTCTATGACTTTGTGAAAGCAGACATCAAGAGGCCTTTGGTTTGGGAAAGACTTAAAATCTCATTCGTCAACTCTCCTCTTATGGAAGTGGAAGATCCTAGAGACATTATGCTTTTTCTTAACCTTAAAAATTTACTCCAAAAGGTAAAAATCTTCAAAAAAATGTACTTTTCCAAATTTTTTACTTTTCTTACTAAAAATGTTAAAACATCTGGATTTATGAAGAAGGAACAATCATTGAAGGAGGCACAAGGGAAGAAGAAGAAGAAGATTTGGTTCAAGAAGAAGAAGAAATCTCCTTACATGAAAGAAGATGAAAACTCTATGTTAGTAACATTTATAAAGATAGAGTTAAAGCTTGTGTCTAGAGTTTTACAAATGTCTTTGGTCTCATCTTCTCACCTCAAATGGTGTCAACACAAGCTCAACAACATTGATTTCAATGGTGGCAAATTCTCTAGAACTTCCTCACCTGTTTTATTCCCATCTTAATATTATAAACTACTGTTTTCTTCACTTGTAACCATTGTTCCACTTTGTCAAGTCTATCACTTTAGTGTTACCTTAGAGAGAGCGCAAGAGAGATTTATAAAGAAGCTGACCCTTTACCACAAGGAGCTTACAAAGCATGCTAATTTGCCAAGCTTTCACAAAATCTACACAACTATGCTTCTTAACAATTCCAAAAGACAGATTCTTTACAGACACTAAAAGAAGAAAAAAAAAGAACTTTTATTTATTAACTCTCACCATTGATACTTAGCAGCAACAAGAACTTCTTCATAATTCTCAGCAGCATTATCCCAACTCAAATCTTGAGTCATCCCTCTTCTCTGAAGCCCTTCCCAGCTCTCCTT
Organism: Brassica napus; assembly: GCF_020379485.1. Lineage (NCBI taxonomy): Eukaryota > Viridiplantae > Streptophyta > Magnoliopsida > Brassicales > Brassicaceae > Brassica > Brassica napus. Next base: position 28,774,351 of record NC_063434.1, on the reverse strand, counting down.
ATACTCTCTATACGTCAACAAACAGTTTCCCAAAGCATGAATCAGCTTACCTGCTGAACGGTTCCATACTTCATCGCGTAAATACGTCAACAAACAGTTTCCCAAAGCATGAATCAGTCAACCCTCCCACCGCATGGACCACCGGAACGGTTCCATACATCATCGCGTAAAGCTGGTTTAAACCGCACGGTTCGAACCTCGAAGGCATAAGCAGAACGTCAGCACCAGCTGTTATCCTGTGAGCTGTTCTAACCGAGAAACCAACCCATCCTCGTGCTTTGTCCCTGTACTGATACTCCATTCGTCTGAGGACCTCTTCAAGATCAGGTCTCCCTGAGCCTAACATAACCAGCTGAACATCCTGGCTCATCATCCACGGAACCGCCACAGTTATCAGATCAACACCTTTCTGGTGATCCAATCTTCCGATAAAACCGATCAGAGGAACGTCCGGTCTAACAGGTAAACCGAGCTCTCTCTGTAACGCAGCTTTGCATTGAGGCTTGCCGATGTGAAGAGTCTCCAAGGAATAGTTTGTGTAGTCGTCAGAGTGCAGGTGAAGATCAAATTTTGGGTTCCATTCTTTTGTGTCGATACCGTTCACAATGCCTCTAAACTTCCAGTCGTTTTCGCTTATGATGTTGTGAAGACCTCAGCCTCCTTCTAAGGTCTTAACCTCCCAGGAGTATCCATGCCTAACGGTGAGAACTCTATCCGCAGCTTTAAGACCAGCCGCGAAGATGTTGAAGTGCTCTCCTCCCACAGGGTCGTACAGCTTGAAGCTGTCCAAGTAATGCCCCGGTAGATCCACGTATGAGAAATCATCTACCGGTCCTCGACCCTATTTTACCACCAGCAGGTTAAAATATAAGAATGAAGTAAGATCATTTTTATTTTTATTTTTATGGAATGGAGAATTTTTACTAACCTGGTGAGCAATGTTGTGGATTACAAGAACAGAACGTGTGTATTTCATTAATCCGTGATCTCGGTAATAGGCTTTCAAGTAGACAGGGAGCAAAGCAGTGTGCCAATCATTTGCGATGAAAGCCAAATTGCCATCTCCATAGCAGACACCTCCACTGGAACATACCAAGGAACCTGGACACAGAAACCAAACCTGGTATAAGGAGAAAGCAAAATTATGATATTGGAGCGCCAGAGGTTTTACCTCAACAGCGGCTTTGCAAAACAAAACCATGCGCTTCAAGATATCCTGCATTCATTCACAAAAAAAAAACCATACTTTGTCGTTTGCATCAAAGAAGCCAGTAGATAGAATCCTTGTTCGGAAACTCGCTAGGCGCTACGCGTGCGGCACACCCGGGCCTAGCGATTTATTGAAAAAGCGGAAAAAAATCGGAGAGTACGCGGGACGGAATTTTTTTGTATTTTTATACATATAATACCATATTTTTATACATAAAATTAACATTTTAAGATGCAGTCGTTATATAATATGGTTTCACAATTGTACAGAGAATTTACGTAGCCAAAGTAGTTTTTGATGCATTGTAAATTGAAGAAGTGAAAGGTTTGATCATTTTAAAATCAGATCAATAAAAAAAGTTATCTTGTAAAGGTCTTATATTTATACGTTTATAAGTGTACAATGATTCTCTATAGCGTAATTGGTAAGTGTGCATTGGAAATTTCGACCTGGACAGGGTTCGACGCCCACTGTATACTGTTATGTTACATTTACGCATTTATTTAGTAAGGGTAAAATCGTAATTTTGTGTTCGTCTTCTCCCCAGACCTATTTTTTTTTTCTGTTTGCGGCCGCCATTGTTTCCACTCGAGGTTTTGACGACTTCATCATATAATCAAATAGATTTAGCATTTGCATTGTAAAACAAATACTAATCACGTGTTTCCACTCCAAAATTAACAAAATATGAGCTTTTTCTAGTGTTTACATGATTTGGACAAAGCTGGGTTTTATCAATTCGACGTCCGCGTTTTCTTATTCTACGCTCTAGTTGGAAATTCCGCGTGTTACTGTACAATACAACCGAATCAAGCATAATCGCCACGTTCATCATCCGTAGAGCGTGTAGGCGGCCGCAAAATCGGTAACGCGGCCGCGTTTTTGAACAGAGGATAGAATTCACTCTCGTTTGTCTACAGTAACATTTTAACACCTATAAAAATCTGTAAAAATATTATTTTATATCTCCATGTAAACATAGGGTTACAATCGTCATTTTGCCACTCACTTACACACCACGCGCTCCACTTTCCACCTTCTTGGTAGATAACTAATTTCGACATTCTTTTTGGTTTTTAGACTAATTCACTCTTGTTTTTTTGTGTGACTGTTCGTGTCTATTACACTATAGACAATTATTCTACTAGACAATTATTCTACTAGTGCGAGGGATTAATTATTCTACTAGTGCGAGGGATTAACGAATGAAAGCTTACCGGTAGTGGACGCGTGATACGGAGGTGAACCGGAGGCGGAGGTGACAAAAGCGGTGGCGGAGGTGACTTGAGCGGAGGCTCAACGTAGAAATATGTTTTTTATTTGTTGTATTTTATAATTAATTAATAAAAATATTTTTTTTGTGGTTCATATTACTAATGAATAATGAAAATTACAACTGTATATCTTTAAAAATATATTGTGTTCTAAATTTAGTAAATAAATACTTAAATTGATTTAGGTGGCTTTATAGTTTTCTTATCATTTTTATTAATTAACTATTAATAATACAGTATTAATAAATCTACATCGTTTATACTTATTCCAATTATATAGGAATATCAAGGATAAAAAATGATGAATAAATAATTTTATATCATTACTAAATGGTAGATGATTTCACTTATAGACAATAAGTATCAATCAAGAAATTTTGTCTATGTATATATAAATGTATGCATTATTTAGCATAAGCGAATGCATGTTTGTTATCTGTCAACATCCTAATCTATAGAGGAATTTAAGTATACCACGTAATGTTGATACTATAAGATAATTGAGTTCGATTGCATGTCACGTAACTAAAATTGAATTCCGTAATTCAACGCTTCGTAATGTCGTGGATTGCATGTCCCGTAATCGTTAACCGAGAGAGCAAATGTGGATGCAAGCCCGTGTCCTCCATCGCTTATTGAGTAGAGTATGTGTGGGCTCTGGACACATCGTCAAAGCGGTGATGATTCACAAAGCCTCTCAACCAGCAATATCAACTGGACTCTCAAGACTTTAGATTCTTCCGGACTCAATCGTCCCCTTCTCTTCCCTGCACTTAGGGATTGACTTGAATGAGATTACAGGTTTCTTGAGCTTCAAAAACCTTGTTCCTCTCTTCACTCTGTTATCATGTTGATACGTACGAAGCAGAACGACCTCCGATCCTGTTTCACTATAGGAGAAGAGGACAAACATCTGAGAAATGATGAGAAGGACAGCTGGCTAGCGAGTAGAGTCGAGTAAGAATAAAGGAATAAAGGTCGTTATCAAGAAGATCTGCAGCACATGGCCTGTCGAGGATGTGCTGACGTGACTCGCAAACGTTTGAGGAAACGCAGAACGCTTGTGGGCATTCACGAGATCCTAGGAGTCTATAAAAGAGAGGAGAGAGTAGTTTGTTATGTTTATCATTGGATTGATCAAAGTTGTAGTAGGGAGAGAGAGTCCTTTAACGTCTCTGTAATACTTTGTTCAGTGAATACAAACAATCTTTTCTCCTAAGTTCTGAGAGTTCATACTTAAGAAATAAGTTGATCTTATTAACTTGGTATCAGAGCTCGTAGATCTAAGGGAAACGATGGCACCAAAGAGAAACAAGGCAGAATCAACCGCGGACCAGATGCAGCAGCAGATGGGTCGCATCTCACTTCTGGAGCAGAGCATGACCAAGGTCGATGCGATGGAGCAGACCTTGGCGGTGATGCAACAGCAGATGAGCGCTTTCTTTGGCCGGTTGGAGCAGGAGAAGAACGAGCAGGCGAGAGAGAAGGCTCGTTCGCTCGAAGCCGCCAAAGGAAAAGCTCATCAGGAAGAAGAAACATCAGTCGGAGAAGGATCTTCACCGGTAACGACTAAAGCCGGCCAGGTCCTGGATCAGACACCGATTTCGGTGGAGGAAGAAGGATCGGAGAGGAAGGGAGCGTTTTCTCAGGGATCCAGTCAGATGGAGGAAGACTATCGGAACAAAAGATTGGCCCGCCGGCTTGAGCTACCCTTGTTCGATGGCGAACAAGCAGATAGCTGGGTGCTGAGAGCGGATCAGTATTTTGAGATCAGTGAGTTCACGGAAGAACAGAAGCTGAAAGCGGTGAAGATGTGTTTCGTTGAAGACGCACTTTTGTGGTATCGTTGGGAGCGTGATAGAGACCCATTCCGGAGTTGGAGTCAGCTGAAGGAGAGGGTGTTGGAGCAATACTCGACGGCGAGAGATACGTCAGCCGGCGAGAGGCTCCTCCGCCTCCGACAGGAAGGGTCTGTCAAAGACTACTGTCGGGAGTTTATATCGCTGGCGACAAACGCACCGGAGCTGACGGACGCGGTGTTGGAAATGGCGTTCATGAATGGGTTAAAACCACGCATCCGAGCGGGAGTGAGAATGTTCGAGCCAAAGACGTTGCAAAAGATGATGAGTTTTGCTCGGAAGGTGGAAGAATGGGAGGGAGACAACGGGGAAGACGATTCGAAACCCTACCCCAGTTTAGCAGGCCGTAACCCGAAACCCAATAACCGCAGTGACGAGACGACTAATAAGTTGAGCTTTAATGGGCCTAATCAACAAAAGTCCAAGCCCAACTACACGTCAAGCCTGTCACCGCAGAAGGACAAAGGGGTTGCGGGAAAGACTACGACCTATCACAATAGGGTAAAGGCTCCGTTTCGCCGTCTGACGCCGGCAGAGATCAAGCAACGGAGGTCGGCCGGTCTCTGTTTTCGCTGCGACGAGAAGTTCTTCCGGAACCACAAGTGTCCCAAGCCGGAACTCACGATATTGATTATGCACGACGATGGGAAGGAAGAGGTGTTCGACGAAGAGCCGTGTGAGCTGCTAGATGAGGAGGAGAACGAAGTCGAGGCAGTGGTGGCAGAGGTCTCAATTAGCTCTGTTGTCGGTCTGACCTCATCTCGCACGATGAAGTTGAAAGGGGAGTTGGGAGGAGAGGAGGTGACTGTCCTTATCGACAGCGGTGCCTCTCACAATTTCATTTCGGAGAAGATGGCTAGTCGAATGGGACTCATAGCGAAGAACACAACACGCTACGGGGTAATGGTGGCTGGTGGAGTTAAAGTGCAAGGGAGAGGGGTGATTACGGGAGTAGAGTTGAAGTTGCAAGACTGTACCATTCACACGAGTTTTCTGCCTCTGGAGCTGGGTATAGCAGACGTGATTTTGGGAGTACAGTGGCTCGACACACTGGGTGAAATGCGAGTTAACTGGAAACTGCAGAGGATGAAAATCAGGTTGGATGGGGAGTGGGTTCTGATACAGGGAGATCCCAGCCTTCACTCAGCAGGAGTGTCTTTGAAGTCGATCTGGAGAACGTTGGAGGAAGAAGGAGAGGGTATTGTAGTGGAGTTTGGAGGATTGCAGGCTGGGGAAACGGGATTTCCCGTGACCGTCGATCAGGAGTGGCAGGCCGTGTTGGGACAGTACGCTGGGGTGTTTCAAGTACCCACAGGACTGCCACCATCAAGAGGGAAGGAGCACGCTATATTGCTGGAGGCAGGAGCCAGTCCCGTTAGTGTCAGACCATTCCGTTATCCTCAAGCACAGAAGACGGAGATTGAGAAGCAGATCGGTCTGATGCTGGCAGCAGGGATTATAAAGGAAAGCAATAGCCCATTCTCAAGTCCGGTGTTATTGGTGAAGAAGAAAGACGGAAGTTGGAGGTTTTGCGTAGACTATCGAGCTCTCAATCGAGTCACCATAGCAGACAAGTACCCAATACCAATGATCGATCAACTCTTGGATGAGCTCCATGGCGCCGTGGTGTTCTCGAAGCTCGACCTCCGCTCAGGCTACCATCAAATTCTGGTAAAGGCTGAGGATGTTCCAAAAACAGCTTTCCGCACGCACGACGGACACTACGAGTTCCTCGTCATGCCATTTGGGCTCTCCAACGCTCCAGCAACGTTCCAGTCTCTTATGAATGATGTATTCAGACCTCATTTGCGCCGGTTTGTCCTGGTCTTTTTTGACGACATCCTGGTCTACAGCAAGACAAAGGAGGAGCATGAGAGGCACTTGGAGATTGTATTGGGGCTGCTGGAGAAGAACCGTCTCTACGCAAACAGGAAGAAATGTCACTTTGGTTGTGAGAAGGTAGAGTATTTGGGTTATGTGATCTCAGCACAAGGGGTGGCGGCGGATCCAGAAAAGATACGAGCGATGGTTAACTGGCCAGTACCAAGAGTAGTGAAAGAGTTGAGAGGGTTCCTTGGTCTCACCGGCTACTACAGGAAATTCGTGCTAGGCTATGGGAGTATAGCACGTCCTTTGACCTCTCTGTTACAGAAGGATCAGTTTCTTTGGAACCAGGAAGCAACAGAGGCATTCAGGGGGTTGAAGGAAGCCATGACCACTGTCCCGGTCTTGGCGATGCCAAATTTCGAGGAGCTGTTTGTGGTAGAATCAGACGCGTCTGGTGTAGGGTTGGGAGCGGTATTGATGCAGCAACAGCGGCCTATAGCATATTTCAGTCAAGCGTTGACTGCTCGCCAGAAGCTCAAATCAGTCTATGAGAGGGAGCTCATGGCGATAGTGTTCGCTGTGCAGAAATGGAGACACTACCTATTGGGGCGAAGGTTTGTAGTAAAGACGGATCAGAAGAGTCTCAAGTTCCTGCTGGAGCAGCGAGAGATCAACATGGAGTATCAGCGCTGGCTCACCAAACTGTTGGGGTTCGAGTTTGATATAATTTACAAGCCAGGACTGGAGAACAAGGCAGCGGACGCCTTATCACGCAAGACTGAGGTCTCGGAGTTGTATGCGGTATCAGTGTCAACTGCTTTACAATTGGAAGAAATTGGCAGTGAGGTTGACAAGGATGTGGAGTTGCAGAAGTTAATAACGGAGCTCAGAGAGGACCCTTCTAAACACCCTGACTACTCTTGGGTACAAGGGCGTTTACTGAGGCAGGGGAAACTAGTGCTACCTAGAGACTCACCGTTGGTGGGGGTGATCCTTAAAGAACACCATGACAGTAAGATGGCAGGGCACGGAGGAATGTTAAAGACTCAGAAGAGGATTGGAGAGTTGTTCTACTGGAGGGGGATGATGACGGATATAAGGAGGTATGTGGCGGCGTGTCAGACTTGCCAGAGACAGAAATACTCCACACTGGCTCCAGGGGGGTTGCTTCAACCGCTGCCGATTCCAGGTCAGGTGTGGGAGGATATCTCGATGGATTTTGTGGAAGGACTTCCAAAATCGGATGGTTTCAACGCAGTGTTAGTGGTGGTTGATCGTTTCACGAAATACGCACATTTCATCAAGATCAAACACCCCTTCACGGCGCCAGAAATCGCTCAACTCTTTGTGCATGGGATCATCAAACTACACGGGTTCCCTCGCACAATAGTATCGGATAGAGACAAGGTCTTCACAAGTTCGTTCTGGAAGGAGTTATTTAAGCTGTCAGGGTCAAAGCTGTGCTTCAGTACCGCTTATCACCCACAAACCGATGGGCAGACTGAGGTAACCAACAGAAGTATGGAGACGTATCTGAGGTGTTACGCAGGGGATAAGCCAAGAACGTGGGCTAAGTTTCTGGAGTGGGCTGAGCTGAGTTACAACACCTCCTATCACACTTCGATTCAGATGTCGCCGTTCCAAGCTCTGTATGGAAGAGTACCTCCGACGTTGTTAAGGTATGAGAACGGGTCTACGGTTAATGCAGAGTTGGAAGAACAGTTGAAAGAGCGAGATAGGATGTTGGATAGCATTAAGGAGCAACTCCATCGCTCTCAGCAGTTGATGAAGGAAAAGGCAGACATCAAAAGGCGTGAGGTTGAATTCACAGTGGGAGATATGGTGTTGGTAAAGATCCGTCCTTACAGACAGCGCACTCTAGCCAAACGCATTAACGAGAAGCTGTCTGCTAGGTTCTATGGACCATTCGAGGTATTGGCAAAAGTGGGGCGTGTCGCTTACAAGTTAAAACTGCCCGAAGGTACCAAAATACATCCAACGTTCCATGTCTCACAGCTCAAGAAGATGGTCGGAGAGTTGGTGGAGACTGTGGCTATACCACCACAATTATCGTCGGAAGGGGTGCTGGAAACTGGGCCTGCAGCGGTATTAAAGAAAAGAAGGAATGAGAAAACTCAGCAGGAGGAGGTGCTAGTTCAATGGGAAGGGTTGCCGGCTCATGACTGCACATGGGAAGAAGTTAGTGTGATGAAAGATCAGTTCCCACAGTTTGACCTTGAGGACAAGATCAATTTCGAAGGGCCGGGTATTGATACGTACGAAGCAGAACGACCTCCGATCCTGTTTCACTATAGGAGAAGAGGACAAACATCTGAGAAATGATGAGAAGGACAGCTGGCTAGCGAGTAGAGTCGAGTAAGAATAAAGGAATAAAGGTCGTTATCAAGAAGATCTGCAGCACATGGCCTGTCGAGGATGTGCTGACGTGACTCGCAAACGTTTGAGGAAACGCAGAACGCTTGTGGGCATTCACGAGATCCTAGGAGTCTATAAAAGAGAGGAGAGAGTAGTTTGTTATGTTTATCATTGGATTGATCAAAGTTGTAGTAGGGAGAGAGAGTCCTTTAACGTCTCTGTAATACTTTGTTCAGTGAATACAAACAATCTTTTCTCCTAAGTTCTGAGAGTTCATACTTAAGAAATAAGTTGATCTTATTACATGTGTTTATAATCTACGCACAACATTATGTTCAGCTGTTGCTTTTGCAAACCAGACTTTATATTTCAAGTACTCTGCTGTGAGTTGGATATGAAATAAAATTGTTGACAAAAAAAAAGATATAACATGTGAATAACAATAATACACCACAACATGGCTGTCTAATACCATGTGCAAGTGGAACGGTTGAACATATCTCAAATATAAAAACAAGAAAAAATAAGCAAAAATTAAGAACAAAGTAAGAATTTTTTTAAAATATATAAATACATTATGATAAAAACTTTAAAATTTTAGATATATTCCTAGATTAGAGTTTATAATTTTAAAGAAACATCAAACATAATTATTAACTTTTAAAATTTCTTAATTAATTAAATCGTCAAATATACTATTAATATTTTTTGAACAGGATCTAGAAATAACAATTATACTGTTATAAATGACACTTCCGAGAAACATAAATTGTAACATGTGAATGATTAATGTATAAGAAATGACTCATAATGTTGTTTTATATAGGAAATAATTGAAATATGAGTGATTTTAAGATGGCAAATCAAAAGAGAAAACTTATTTGGGTCCAACTTAATCAATGGTAATCCATGAGGTTATCTTTAATATTAATGGTAATCACTGAATGATCACACAATAAAAACGCTGATGTCAGCTGAACCATCCCATTGTATTTGTAAACATGCAATTGTATGCCATAGGTTTTAGTCTCTTTGTTTAGAGTTGACGTAAGCGGAAGCCTCTGATAAGATCATAATCATAACCAGATTAAACCAGTGTCAATTTGGTCAAAGGAAATAAAGAAATGGCGTAGTGTCTCCCTACATTGGTGGGAGGAAGTCTTCCACTTACTTGTTCAATATGTTAGTTGGAAGTTATGTGGTTATTGTGTCTGTGTATTAAAGAAACGTAAGTCTTATTAAAGAAACGTAAGTCTTATTGAATGATATGAAGAGAAAATTGTAGTATCTTATAGTATCAACATTACGCGGTATACTTAGAGTCCTCTAGATTAGGATGTTGACAAATAACAAACATGCATTCGCTTATGCTAAATAATGCATACAAGGAGACAAAATTTCTTGATTGCTACTTAACTAGCTAATCAATTAATTAGGGTCTTCCTATAATCTAGCTAGCTAATAAATATTGTCTATAAGTGTCTACCATTTAGTAATGATATAAAATTATTTATTCATCATTTTTTATCCTTGATATTCCTATATAATTGGAATAAGTATAAACGATGTAGATTTATTAATACTGTGTTATTAATAGTTAATTAATAAAAATGATAAGAAAACTATAAAGCCACCTAAATCAATTTAAGTATTTATTTACTAAATTTAGAACACAATATATTTTTAAAGATATATAGTTATAATTTTCATTATTCATTAGTAATATAAACCACATAAAAAGAATCATTTATATAATATATTAATAAACATAAATGTACATATATTATTTTATGCATACTTTTATACAAAATAACCCAATATAAGTGTTGAAGAGTATAAAATTATGATCCGTAAAAAATAAAAATACATTCGTGTGGATGTTCGGGTCAAATTCTAAAAATGAGTGATAAGATCGACATCTCAAAAATAAAATATAATTACTCAATATAAACTATAAAATTATTATGTTTTTGAAATGTCATCTTAACCAATTATTTAATATAGATAAAGTTCTGAAATTTATATTAATATTTGTTTATAAAAGGTAAAACTAAATACCCGTGCGGGTGCACGGATCAAGCTCTAGTTTGTTTTTTATGCAGTGGCATAGACATGTAATTATTTAAGAAAAATCAGGGTTAAATATCAAATGTATTTCAGTTTTAATAGATTAGATTTCCAAAATTTATAGGTTTATATATATGTATACTCTAGATTAGGATGTTGACCAAAGGAAAAGATAGCAAACCTTAATCATATGTATACAAATCAGTAATACTGAATAATGAACGGATGACATAGTTCTCAAAACTATCATGTTCTCTTTAATTAACAAACGAACAAATTATCCGCGTAGTAATTATATTCCAACAAAAAAAAGCAATTGTACTGTTATTGTTATAAATGACACTTCCGAGAAACATAAATTGTAACATGTGAATGATTAATGTATAAGAAATGACTCATAATGTTGTTTTATATAGGAAATAATTGAAATATGAGTGATTTTAAGATGGCAAATCAAAAGAGAAAACTTATTTGGGTCCAACTTAATCAATGGTAATCCATGAGGTTATCTTTAATATTAATGGTAATCACTGAATGATCACACAATAAAGACGCTGATGTCAGCTGAACCATCCCATTGTATTTGTAACATGCAATTGTATGCCATACGTTTTAGTCTCTTTGTTTAGAGTTGACGTAAGCGGAAGCCTCTGATAAGATCATAATTATAACCAGATTAAACCAGTGTCAATTTGGTCAAAGGAAATAGAGAAATGGCGTAGTGTCTCCCTACATTGGTGGGAGGAAGTCTTCCACTTACTTGTTCAATATGTTAGTTGGACATTATGTGGTTATTGTGTCTGTGTATTAAAGAAACGTGAGTCTTATTGAATGATATGAAGAGAAAATTGTAGTAACTTGTTTTTTTAAGTATCAGCCTCAAAAAGAATAATCAAAACATTTATCAATTAATACGGCATGTTACTAAGAGCACCTTCTATATATGTTACTTCTTATTCAAGAACTATTGAACTGAAGTTCTACAAGTTTGAGATATCCAACAATAATATTTAATCAGTATTTTATATTTTAATGTTTGTCGAGAAATTTATTGAGAACTCTTCGATGGAAGTCCTATATATCTTAAAACTCTTCACGATCCCTCTAAACTTCCAGTCATTTTCGCTTATGATGTTGTGAAGACCCCAGCCTCCTTCTAAGGTCTTAACCTCCCAGGAGTATCCATGGCTAACGGTGTGAACTCTATCCGCAGCTTTGAGACCAGCCGCGAAGATGTTGAAGTGCTCTCTTCCGACAGGGTCGTACAGCTTGAAGCTGTCCAAGTAATGCCCCGGTAGATCCACGTATGAGAAATCATGTACCGGTCCTCGACCCTATTTTACCATCAGCAGGTTAAAATATAAGAACGAAGTAAGATCATTTTATTTTAATGGAAAGGAGAGAAGAGGGTGAATAAAATAATCTTACGAGTCTGTTTCCACCGTAAATGTTATTACTGAGATGCCGGAACACAGGACTATCAATGAAAACAAAATCCACACCATGGAAGTACATTACTTCCATATCCTGCAGTAAAGTAAAGTGTGCTCCATATGAATATACACTCTACCTCAAATATTTTAAATGTTAATTTATTAACAGCTGTTATACCTGCCCAGCCACCTCATATCTCTTCCGTACCCCTACATCTTTAGCTTCTTCATACTCTGCATACCGAGGAACCACAACCTAACAAGCAAAGTAACGAAAAATGATATTCACTAACAAGTTTGAGTGAGACGGAAACTTGCACTCTGTGATGAATATTACCATAACCCTATGTCCAAGGCGAGCCAAAGCCTTTGGCAAAGCACCTGCTACATCTCCAAGGCCACCTATCAAATCAAACAAAACAACAAGGGGGAGTCATGACCTGTTTTGGAAAATGGAGCACACTCTGCTGCTACCAGTATCACATTCATGACATTTGCTTCGGCCAGTGGAGATGGCTTCTCTTCATCCCTCACAGGTTCATTAGTATCACTGCTGGCTTCTTCTTCATGTGTTTTTTCCTCTTTTGTTTCCATGTACTCCTCGGTCTTTATACTTGGTGTTTTTGTCAGGTAAGAGGATAGTGGATCTGACCAAAACGCACCAGCACGAGAGTTACAGGATCAGAAGTGTGACAACCCGCCCCGTGGGACTACCCGTCCATGGGCCCCAGGCTCACAGCGCTGCAGCGCACCGACCCCAACCCCTCTATTATGAGTTCTCTCTAACTCCATAATTAGGTTGTTGGTGAGCCTCGAACCCAGGACCTCACCCTTTAACAGCATTCCCACAGGACAAGCTGTCACCAATTGATCTGCAGATCAATTGGTGACAGCTTGTCCTGTGGGAATGCTGTTAAAGGGTGAGGTCCTGGGTTCGAGGCTCACCAACAACCTAATTATGGAGTTAGAGAGAACTCATAATAGAGGGGTTGGGGTCGGTGCGCTGCAGCGCTGTGAGCCTGGGGCCCATGGACGGGTAGTCCCACGGGGCGGGTTGTCACAAGAAGTTTGCTTAGAAGACGGTTTATAAGGAGGATCTACACTAGAGGCTACTACGCTAGACCAAGGTTTCCCACTACTGGCTACACCGGATGGGGAAGAAGATTGCACAGAGGCTGAGCTTTGTTTGCTTCTCTCTAGAGGAGAAGTCTTGTTAGCTTCTGGTAATTTGTTCAAAAATGACTTGCCATAATTGCTTGGGCTAACACTAGCGTTTCCATTCTCCTCTTTCTTAATTGCACTCACAGAAGAAGAAGAGCCATAGTCTTCTTTGGCAGAAGGTTTTGCATGATCCAAGTTAGGAGTGGTGTCTTTTATAGATGAGACCAGCTTCCTCTGAAAGAGTAACAGGATTAGGTGAAGTGAAAGAATCTTAAAGACAAGTGGCAAAGAGCAATTCAATGCATCCCATCTTAAATATACTCAAGAGCAGCCTCCAGCAAAAGCAGATTAATTAGAGTAGAGTTAAGCATCGAGTTCATTCAGATCCTTGCACAATCACCATATCTTCATCACATTCTCACTAACAGCTCCGGAATATGAAAAAAAAGAAAGAAAGAATAAGACTTTTTTCACAATGTAAGTTGAAACGCAATCTATCAAAGTCAGTTCCAAAATTACAAGGAAGGATCGAAATATCTACCTGGTGACGGAGGTTTCTTAGCATATCAAGAACCTTCTTGCTCTTGTCGATGTGAAGAGGAACTCTTTGCCCAAATGGGGCCCTGAGAAGATATCACCATAAACTCACTTTCATCGCGTGATAATCAATGAGAGTATAATATTTTATTTTTGATAATAATAATAATAATATATACCATAAATATTCATCTCTTATATTTGTGGTTCATCTGATTATAATGTTTTTGTTACTAGTTTTATACCTGGTTCATAGTTGAACACCGTCCAAATGTTTTAAAAGATACACTATACAATAATAGACATTTTACATTTTAAAACATGAAAATTTATAGTAATCACCCTCCCGAAAAGTTTATTGCATTAGGATAAACACCTTCCCGTTTGGTAAATAATGTTGAGGTTTTATTTTTGTTTCACAAAAATGTCCTCTTATATTTCTAATGTAGAATTTGTCAAAAAAAAAAAAATTCTAATGTAGAATTTTAAATAAGAATTCAGTTTTTTTTCTTATTATTTTATTAATTAGAAAAATATATTTATTTAGTAACATAGGATAAATTAGAGTTTTAAAATACTTTTTAATATGTTTGGAAAATTTTCAAATAACACTTCTTATGAAAAAGATATAAGTATATATATCATATTGTAATGCTCCTAATAGCTTTTACCATATACATTACTCATAGTGAATTTCAGAAACAATATTCTTTCTTTTTTCTGTCAGCAAACAATATTCTTTTAAATTCAAATTTTGATCTCAATTTTCTTTTTCTTTTTTAAAGATTATCTCAATTTTATAAAAACTTTATGACATGTACTTTTGCAAGAAAAAAAAAATTGAATGCATATAAAGCTTATCAATTCAATGTTCATGCAACTTTATTGAAACTTTTGATAAACTGAAATATTTCTAAAGAACTTTATGTATTTCGAAGACTATACGTCGAGGAACCTACATGCTCTGGAAGTAATAACTGAGATATACGATTTTTATTCAGAACAATCAATAATACAATCTCTTTTGGAAAAAGTACAAAGGCTTTATGTTTGACAAATTAAATACAGCTTTATTCCCAAGAAACACCAATCACATATAGTTTTTTAACGTTTTAAAAAGGAAGAAGCAAACCATAAGAATCAAACTCGGCGAGAGATCGTCATTCTTTTAATCTCTTAGTTAGGAACACGACACATCTTGCGGATCTCCCCGGTACGACCAGTAAGAACCCCGATCCGACCCATTTTCACCATTGAGACACCAAAGTCATGAAAGAAGGTTGACCCACGTGCCTGCTGCAAGACATAAGCCCTAGTCTTTGAGTTGTCCAATAGAGCAGCATCCGACTGGAAAAGCCCTCTTCTCTTAGCCACTAACTTGAAGTAGCTCACGTCGAATGTCTTGAAACTTCCTGGATCCATCTCTAGAGCCGTCGTTGTATCTGTTGGCTTGCATTTCTTCCTGAGGTTAGCTGCGTACTCTGAGTCCAAACTCGGGTCGCTGTCTCCTCTCCCGGTGAAGTTGTAAAGACGGTTTGTCATTAGAGGACAATGTCCCATCCCAATAGTGTGTCCACCTTTATAAAAAAACACAAAATAATTTGTTTTCCATATACCAAACTAAATCATTCACTTGTCCGTACCTGAAAGGATGACCAAATCTTTCTCGCTGAGTCCCTTTGTGCGAAAATCAATGATAAGCTTGGCGATGTTATCAAAAGGTGATGGCAAGTTGACCTCATTGATATTAGAAACCCTACCGTCTCTTCTTCCCGTTTCAACTTCCCATGACGGTCCTTCAAGCTACATATATATATATATTCGTAGTTAATTCAAAGAAGTCTTTTAATGTAGATTTTTTTTTTATGATTGATCATATGAAGGTTACTTACTGCAACCATTGCGTCCCTAGCGATAAGGGCTAAGATATCAGAGCATGAAACTATTCCCGGACACACTTTTTCTAAAGCCGCCTTGGAATCGTCTATGATGCCAAACCCTCGAAGGCTTAGGTTAGGAACCGCATTTTTCTCGGCTTGATTGTTCGATGAATCTAACAAAACTGATCCATCACAACCCTGTTGATATTTATGATCCACTCATTAGACTATCGCTTCACCCACAGTGATAACAAAGTGCGATGTAATGAAGTATATTAAAGTCAAGAGTCACTTACCCTAACGAAGCAGTCGTGGAAGAACATTCTGAGCAAAGGAGCACCAAGTGTAGGAGCTTTCTTCATGGCAGCAAACACGACCTTTCTAACTATACCCTCGGCATGTGGGCATGTTTTGCTGTAGAAGCCTACTTTCAAGCCTTGTGCATTGGCCTCAGCTAGCAACAACACTAAGAGAAAGCAAGAGACCACTAGTCGCTTCGATGCAACCATTAAAAAAAAAATGCTATTTAGCTATCTTAGCTTTTGTTTTTTTGCTCAATTGGTGATGAATTGTTGATGAAGACTGAAGGTATTTATACTGAATTATGTAAACAGAAATTGTGAATTATACTATGAGAGTTTGTGGTTAGAACATTGATATTAATTTAACATCAAAACGTAGTTGACTATCATAGGTCTGCGGTGGAATGCTTGTTGTCTTTATGATGTTTGTTATGCTCAAATCATTGCTCACAGAAATAAAATGAAGGCAATTTGACAAAAGTCGTCTCTTGTTTGTGTATATACTATTTGTATGTTTGCATAGATATAATACTTATGTTTTTGTTTTCAAATGCATGATGCTGCCACTGGCACCAGAAGGAAATGGCTGCCAAATTTTACAAAATCTCAAAAACACAACGTTAATTTGTGTGTTAACTACGGGAAAACACACAATATAAACTTTTTTTTGAAACAAGACAGAAAATATAAACATATGTTAAAATAGTATACTAATTAAACACTTGTAAGTATTTAATTAAATTTATATTTTTAATCTTATTAAGTATTTACATATATTAATTCTCGGACGTTATAGCAACGTGTATAACATTTGTCAACGAAATGTTTGAGTCTTGGACGTTATCGCAAACAATTATTTGCATGTTCTTCCAATTACAACCATCATTTGACCGCTACGTTTTAACCTTTTTTCTAGGTAGCAAGCGTCATGTCTTAGCATGCTATTACTCATGTGGATGAACAGATTAACTAGCAATCATAAAATCATAATCAAATAGAAATAATTTACTAAAGTGACGACGTAAACAGTATTACTATTACCTATAGAAAAGTTCGTGAAGGAATCCAAAAACGTCAATTTTAACACATACAAGTTGCAGTTTTATGAAAACTCTAGCAAACTGTTACGCTTAGAAGCGTTTTGAGATACAAGGTACAGAAGTACTACTGTCGCTACTGTCATGGTACAGCCGCAGAATCACAGCTGCGGTTTCTTCTATCGCTTTATTCGTCACATCTGCAACCCCCCCAAAGAATAACTATGATGATATTGAATGAAGAAAAATAGTAAAATCAGAGTGTGCAACAGCTGTTATTGTTATTACCTATTACCGCCCATCCAGGGTTTTTTGCATAGATCTTTGACGCGAAATCAAGTTCTTTCCGAACGAGATCGAAGCCAGAGTATCTGTTCTCTCCTTCCGTATCCACGCCTAACGTTTTAGCCCTTGTTCTCCTAATCGCTTGCAGCACAACAAGTTGAATCGTCAACGCGAAAACTTTCCTCGGTTCAACCTCGAAAAGCGTCTTGGGCGGTTCCACACCCATCACAAACGGTACATTAGCGACTTTGTAACCCTTTTGAGCAATGTAAGTGGACAGCGGCGTCTTTCCGGTCCGGGAAACACCGACAAGAATGATGTCAGCCTTGCCTAAGTTCTCGGGCAAAGTCCCATCGTCTTGCTTGATGGTAAACTCAATGGCTTCGATTCTCTTGAAATAAGCATCGTTGAGAGTCTTGACCCTCCCGGGCGCTCCACGGGTGAGACCAGACGGAGAAACACCCAAGTGAGACGCTATCCCTTCGATGATCGGTCCCAATATATCAACGGAAAGCACTCCCAACTGATCACAAGCTTCTTTAGCGGATTTGGACATAGAAGGATTGGCTAAAGTGTAGAAACACATCGCCTTTTGCTTCGCCGCCTGATTTATAATCTCTAACAGCTTCTCCTCATCCTCCACCTGACCAATCCCCAACCCGAACCAAACCAAAAGTCATGATAATTCCCCAAAAAAAACGGCATCCAGTTCCCAAAAACATACAATAGCATAGGTTTAAAGTTCATGTCTTTTTTTTTTTCCAATTCAAAGCCAATAAAAAAATACAAACTTTCACTAAAATGTAATAAAAAGTCAGAGAATCCCATAAACAGCATCTCATTTTGATAAAAAGGATGAGACTTTAAGTGTTTAAGTACCCAAGAGAAGAGATGGGTGTTGACAGAACATCCGCGATTGACCAGTCGATCTTCGAATTGCCCCAACGCGGCGTTGACGGAGTGCTCCGCCGTCCACCCTGTCCCGTCGGAGACCAAATATATAGACTTTCCCGCCGCCACGTCATCGCCGTCGACCGCAGACGTCTTCCTATCAGACTCCTCCGTCGTTGCTTGACGGTGAGGTGCGTTGATCGGACGGTCAATGACCTTGACGCCGGAGCGTAAAGCTCGGGCCATGGACCATCGGTTCAGTTTGGAGCTAGCCTTCAGCTTCGGAGAGCGAGGACTCGAAGCTGCCACCGGAGGAGATTCGGAATCAGGTTCGGGATGGCCTTGTCGTGAATCCATCGTGAAATGATCAACACATTCGTCTGTTTACGTCTCTCCATCTTGTTTACGCCGGTCTCAATTCTTATCCAATCACGCCGCCCCCAAACGCTTTTTACCGCTAAATTGAATCTTAAGCGTTTCAATCACAGATTTTGACGGAAATGTCCTCATTTGATACTTGGGCTTTCAAAAGTCCAGTTCAATCTAGTGTGGCTTTTATGGTTGTCAGATTATTTGGGCCTTAATGCAGAAAAAACAGCCCATATGGGTGGTGGAGGAAGCGTTTCTTCGACATGTATTATTGCTTTTGGGCTTCTTTGTCTGAAAACATCTATTCTAACAAAATATTAAATCATGACTTCTTGTTCATGTGTGATTTTTTTTATAAAAAATGGACTATCTACTAGAGTTGGTCACATTACATTTTTCAATCATTGATAATCTTGATATTAAATAAGAGACATTAATATAATCTGATGTATTCCCTTAACGATCAGAACCAACTTATCTCACGGTTATGTTTTAAGAAAACTACTATTCCTTTTGGTTTAACGCTAATTTGAATGATTAACATATATTACTTTTTTTTTTCTTGGACGACACATATATTACTTTTATCATACCCATATCAATGATAAAATAAAATCATTCTACGAAAACATATGAAAAAAAAGCAAGATTACTTTTGTTGTTCAGTATGAATACTTTTGTTTTATCAGTCAAAGACATATAACCTATAACTCGTATGCCAGTTTCTTATTTGTAATGAATATGAATTTTTATTGTGTTTTCGTGGTGTTTTTTTTTTTTTTTTTTTTTTGTTTGTTTTGTTTTCGTGGTGTTGTTTTTTCAGTATAAATACTTTTGTTTTTCAGTCAAAGACTTATGACTCTATAACTCGTATTTGGACCGAGTTTATGATTGTAAGCGACATAAACAAAGATTATATGATTGTAAGGTCTGACCTTCTCAAATGGTTTCCTATATTTTTCGAAACAGAATCAACTATAAGCTAAGGAGGCATGAGGAGGTATGTGATTTAAATAAATACCTTAACATATATTACTAAATGCTGTGACTGTTTTTTAAAAAGTTCTAAAACGTCAGAGGTGTTTTCATTTTCCAGAAACTCCAACCGATATTCACTTCTCGAGGAGAGGAGAATTGGTTATTATGGTACCTGAATTTCGTCAAGCTGTTTTTTTTTACTTACTTATGAATTGAAGTTTTTTTTATAAGTCCGTATGTTTTCTACCTATTTAGGTTACAGAGGAAACAGAAGGGACGATGAAGATCACCGAAAATACACCCAATACAAGTTACAAAATATGTTAGGTGTACTGTAATAACCCTCATGAGCCAATAAATTTTTTGTTTGAGAAAAATCCCGCTCGACCAGTTTTTAGTTGGTTCAACAAGGATTAATAAAAATAAAGATCGACCCGGTAGATTAATTTCTCGAAGGGACTGTCTTGTGGTTGAAAGACCTTCACTTGATGGTTTGGTCGAGTCTTAAATATTTTGGTCGAATTTTTATTAAACTGGAAGAGAGTTTCCGAGAACAAGACGAGAGCCAAAGACAAGGAATATTTGGTTGAAAAATTATTGAAAATTATCAACCAACTGCTACAAGTAATTTTGGACCAGACTCATGTCTTCCACCAGCCTGCTTGCTCAGTCTTTAGTCACATGACTTGCACCTGCCTGCTTGCCTAGCTTCTTCAGTAACTGGCACATGACAATCACAAGCTGCCTGCTTGCCTTGTTTCTTAGATTGTCATGTGAGAAGCACATGAAAGGGCTGGAGTTTCTTCAGGTTAAGGAAAGGACAGCAGCTTGTGCTGAGAGTGCTGAAGCAGCTGGCCAGCTGTCCCCACTCAGCTTAGCTTTGTCCTGAGTGAAACCCTCACCTGAAGCAAGCTCACCTCACATTTAACCCCTCTCCAGCTGCTTCCCACGTTCAGAACCCTGCAGAAAAACCTAGAGAATTTCAGTGAGAAAGAGAGAAAGAAGAACAGAAAAATCAGAGAGAAAAATCAAGAAAATAAATCAAGAAAAAATTGGTGGTGACCTAATCTTCAACCTTAGCTCAGTTTCTTACCTTGGGAAAGATCAGAAGGTGAGATTTTTAAATAAAACCCTAGACCTAGTTGAGTTCAGATCATGATCAGACCTTGATCTTTCTCTTTGATCAGTCCAGCCACAAGCTTACCTTGGAGAAGAGGATCAGCTGAGGCCATCTAGTCCTTTGGTTCATCTTGGTAAGCTTTGGTCTCCTTGCCTCAGTCAGTATCTGATCAGAACAGTTGATGTTTAGTTTAGGTCTTGGTCGGATCAGTTGTATAAGTTCTGATACAGTTCAGTTCTTGTTAATTTCGGTTTGAATCAACCTCTTAGAACAACCAGCTATGATATTTTGATCTGGCTTTGAGTAAACCGATTTGAGCTCAGTCTGATCTTGTCCTGAACTTTGGTAGACTGACTAGAACCGAGCTGAACTTGTATAGTCTGAGCAAAACCAAGCTTGAACTGATCTGATCTAAGGTGTTAAGGCATGAACCAACTGATCTTGTGATCATACCACTCTGTTTCAGGTCAGAGGTAGAGTAAAGCTTGAAGTATCCAGTCCTGTCCATTCAGCCTTGTTCAAGTGGAACTCAAGTCTTGTCCAAGCCAGTTTCAAGACTAATCTTTAGGTGAGTCTAGAGAGAAGATGAGATAGATCATGAATGTGTACATGATTGAGTTTAAATTGTAGTATCTCAATTAGATAGTAAAGTCTTTGAATCCTTTAAGAAGTGTATGGGTTTACTTAGTGTAAACACTTACACTTAAAGATTAATCAAAAGGTTAAAGTGAGGTTAATCATAATCATAGTACTTGTTCCCAAGTACTAATCTTAATTATGAAATAATCATGGTTTTGATTAAGGATTAATCATGGTTTGATTAAGGATTAATCATGGTTTAATTAAGGATTAATCTTGGTTTAATTAAGGATTAATCTGAAATTAATTAAAGAGTAATCATGATTAATTAAGTACTAATCTTGGATTAATTAAAGATTAATATGAGATTAATTAAGGATTAATCTAGGATTAATTAAGAGTTAATTATGATTAATTAAGGATTAATTATGGATTAATTTTGGAATAATTATGGAAGTAAAAGCATGTGAAATCTTGTTATATTCACTATCCCTAAAGCCCCCGCATTACCGTGACTTGGTCCTGCGAACGGAACAAGGTCATGAAGACACGATGATGGGGTAGCTCCCTGGAGACCGTGTACTGCATGACGATGCAGTGTCGGATTGTTCATACCGGACATTCGACAATGATGGTGATGCTAACTCACTAGTCTCGGTTAGCCTTAGTGGTTTCTCGGGTCTAGTATATATATTGTATTATATGAGTATGGTAACGGGCGGGTGTTGTGGAAGTGATGTTTAAAATAAGAATTCACAATGATGATCGATATTAAAGTATAGTACTAGTACTTGCATGATCATGTATATCCATTTGATAATTGTTTGGTTTATTATTGATTGTGTTTTGATTCTAGATTCACTGAGTAAACTAGTTGCTCATGACTCATTCGTGTGTGCAGGTAACCCTTAGGCGGGAGACACTTTACTCTTTTGGACGGAAGGAGCGGCCAACCAGCGGTAGTATTTTGTTGTCCTTGCAACGTACCTTTTGATGTATATTTACTTAAAACGTTGTTGGGCGATAGGCCGTAGGGTAAACTATAACACTTTGTAAGATGTTTAAAGTAAATAAATAATGTATAAAAGATGTTTATAAATCACGAGTTCTCATATGATATTAGTCCTTGTCCGGGACGAACTAACTATTGAATATTGCTTTATCGGGTTGAAAAGCCTAGAGTAATATCCGATAGGAGTGTCTCTGTTCTTTGGTTGTTGGTCTAAGGTGATCGGATTTATTTCGAGAACCTCGGGTCGACCATCAGAGAACATTGACCGTGTCATTTCCGGTTATCTACGATCGGGGGTGTCACAAAGGTGGTATCAGAGCATTGTTATACGATGCTAGAATGGGACTTGTTTTAAAAAAAAACTTTCGAGTCAGAAAATGTGTCGCAAGGATAATTAGGATATGCTGGTTTGTTCCTTCTTTTATAAATAGATAGACCTGGGTAGAAACTTACCATGATCTTTTGTTGCAGATGCCACCGAGACAGGCACATCGTGGTGGACATTATCTACCGATACCTATTTCATCATCTTCAGACTCCTCGCCGCCATCTACTCCGGCACCACTTCCGACTCCTAGCTTTGAGGCTACACCTTCAGGCTCTAGCTTTGAGACTGACCCGTCTGAAGGGTCATATGATCAGACACCGGAGCACATTCCTTTGTCTCCAGACCCATACTTTATGGACATCGAGGTGGATGTGGTACACGATAGTCCAGTGCATGGAGATCATCCCGCAGCTCCTGCATCTCCTGCCGCTGATATTCCACCAGCTCCTGCCGCTCATATTCCACCGGGCCCTGCCGCACCTATTCCGGCAGCACAACCTCAACCAGCGCCAACCGATCCAGCTATGATAGCACTTCTGGAACTGATGGCTGAGATGGTGAATTTGCAATATCAAGCACTGAATGCACAGCGAGAAGCACAGCGTACTCAGCCAGCTCCAGTACCTACCACTTCTCACCCGGACTTCCTGAAGATAGTCATGATTATGAAGAACTTGGGGACGAAGCATTACCAGGGAGGCACTGATCCCTTTGAAGCTGATGCATGGCTTCACAATCTCGAGCAGAACTTTGCTGCAACCCGTTGTCCGGAAGAATTTAAAAAGGACGTGGCTGTTTACTATCTAGAGAAAGACGCCATCAGTTGGTGGTTATGCGTAGAGAGGAACTTTGGAGACTTCAATCTGAGTTGGGCTGACTTCCGTACAGCGTTCGTTCGAAAGTACTTCCCACCGGAAGCCCGTGATCGATTGGAGATTAAATTCATGGAGCTAGTTCAGGGAGGATTATCTGTTAGGAAGTATGAGGCAGAGTTCACCCGTCTCAGGAAGTATGTCCACTATGGTCGAGAGGACGAGATGATGATTATCCGTAAGTTCCTTCGAGGACTTAACCCATATATCAGGAGCAGACTTGAGGCAGTAGAGTTTCATCGGCTTGCTGATCTTGTTGAGCGTGCTGTGAATGTTGAGGAGGCCATTGCTGCTGAGAGAGCTTCTTCTAGCAATGCCACACAACCTAGACGTCCATCTGTTCCGTTCCAGCCTCAGCCGCATTCTGCTATGCAGCGAGGACGAGGAGGTAGAGCTTTTCGGGGAGGTCGTTCTGGAGGTTCTAGACCTAGAACCCCGACTTGTTTCACTTGTGGCCAGCTGGGCCATGTTAGGAGGGATTGTCCGACCGTGGGACAGTTCCAACCGGCTGTACCATCTCACATCACTTGTTTCACGTGTGGAGAGCGAGGACATTATGCGACATCATGTCCACGCACTCATCTTGCTCAGCCTGTTGTTTCGAGTGCTCGACCCGCCAGACCAGTTAACCCACCTTTACCCTTACCTCCTGCTAAGCGTCAAGCCACTGCTGGTAGGGCTTACGCTTTAGAGTTACCAGGACCATCCGGACCACCTCAGGGTCCGATTTCAGGTTTGTTTTCTTATCCGATTGAGTGTTGCATAAATTATTAAAAATAAAAAAAAATAATTGATTTGTGAATTAGTGATATAAAAATATTATAAAAGTGGTTGAGTAAGTAATTGACGGTAAAGTCAATTATTGACAGGGACTTTGCTTGTGGGTGGAATATCCGCCCACATCCTTTTCGATTCAGGAGCAACACATAGTTTTGTAGCTCCCGAAGTAGCATCCCGATTCGATGGAGAATTCACTAAGGTGAATTTATCCATTCCTGTTCTAACTCCCGGAGATCAAGTTCTTGAAACTGAAGGCTGTATTCTAAGAGTTCCAATCATTATCCAAGATATGGTTTTTCCGGCTGATTTGTTAGTTCTCCCCTTAGAGAGGTACGAGGTAATCTTAGGGATGGATTGGCTGTCAAGTTACCGAGCTCACCTTGATTGTGGTCGAGGGAAGATTGTTTTCGAGAGAGATACCCAACCCCCTTTAGCTTACCATGGCATAGTACCAAGTGATGGAGTGTCATTAGTGTCAGCATTGAGAATTGAAAACGTTTTGGAGAAGGGTGAAGAAGTATACTTAGTGACCTTAGTTGCTGGACCAGTAGAAGACGAGAAAGAGCAGAACATGGAAGAAATACCAGTAGTCAGAGAATACGAGGACGTGTTTAAGGCATTAGAGGGATTGCCGCCGTCTAGGAGTAACCCCTTTAGTATAACCTTAGAACCCGGATCAGCTGCAATAGCAAAGGCACCATACCGAATGGCACCAGCAGAACTTGCCGAGTTGAAGCAGCAGTTAGCTGATTTGTTAGACAAGGGTTTCATACGTCCTAGTTCATCACCATGGGGAGCACCCGTGCTATTTGTAAAGAAGAAAGACGGAAGCATGCGGTTATGTATTGATTATCGTGGAATCAATAACGTAACCATAAAAGACAAGTACCCACTCCCAAGAATTGATGAACTATTAGACCAGTTACAAGGTGCAAGCTGGTTTTCGAAGATTGATTTAGCTTCGGGTTATCATCAGATTCCGATTTCCGAAACCGATATCATGAAGACCGCCTTTAGAACCCGCTATGGACACTTTGAGTTCGTAGTAATGCCTTTTGGTCTTACCAATGCCCCAGCTGCATTTATGCGACTGATGAATGAAGTATTTCGGGATTACCTGGATGAGTTTGTTATCATATTCATTGACGACATCCTCATATATTCCCGATGTGCAGAAGAACACGAAAGGCATCTACGACTAGTTTTGGAGCGTCTCCGAGATCAAAAGCTTTTTGCTAAGCTTAGTAAATGTCGTTTCTGGAAAAGAGAAGTTGGCTTCTTAGGACATCGAGTGTCAGAAGGAGGAGTTGCCGTCGATCCAGAAAAGATAGCTGCTATTAAGGAATGGCCGCATCGACTTCTGTTACCGAGATTCGAAGTTTTCTCGGATTGGCCGGCTATTACAGAAAGTTTGTTCAAGCATTTGCAAGCGTATCAAAGCCTTTGACTCGTCTTACCGGTAAAGGGATTGCTTATGAATGGAGTATAGAAACCGAGAAAGCATTCGAAAAGTTAAAAGAAGCTTTGACGACTGCACCTATCTTAGCATTGCCTAAGCCTAACCAACCATACACCGTGTATACGGATGCATCTCATGTTGGTTTAGGTTGTGTGCTGATGCAAGAAGATAAGGTAATCGCCTATGCATCTAGGAAACTAAGAAAGCATGAAGTGAATTATCCGACACATGACCTAGAGATGGCTGCAGTAGTATTTGCCCTTCAGATTTGGCGATCGTACTTGTATGGTGAGAAGATCCAAGTGTTCACTGACCATAAAAGCCTTAAGTATCTTTTCACTCAACCTGATCTGAACCTAAGGCAAAGACGATGGATGGAGTTCATAGCTGATTATGACATGCAGATCCTATATCATCCAGGAAAAGCCAACGTTGTTGCAGATGCATTGAGCAGAAGGAAAGTTGATGTAGATGTTGAAAAAGAACTCCAGAACTTGGAAGCGGAATTCAAGATGATTAGTTTGGCTGCCTTAGAAGGAGAGGAAAGAGAACCTCTAGGACTACAAGCAGTAAGCCAAGCTGGTTTACTTTCTCGTATCTGAGAATATCAAATGAGAGATGTAAACCTGAAGAAGATACGAGAGCAGTTGAATGAAGGAAACTTCGGAGGATATCAAGTTGCAAGTGATGGAACTTTGTTACTCAATGGTCGAGTAACTGTTCCGAAAGGAGAAGGACTTCAAGAGGAGATTTTAAGGACTGCACACCATTCTCTCTTAAGCATTCATCCCGGGAGCACAAAGATGTATCGAGATATCAGAAGATATTACCACTGGCCAGGGATGAAGAGAGATGTTGCCATATGGGTTTCTCAGTGTCAGAGTTGCCAGCGGATAAAAGCTGAACACCAAGTCCCTGGTGGCTTACTTCAAAGCCTACCTATCCCTGAATGGAAATGGGATGCAGTAGCGATGGACTTTATTTCTGGTTTACCTCGAGCACCCGGCCGTGGGAATGATGCAGTTTGGGTGATTGTCGATCGTCTCACCAAATCTGCTCATTTCCTACCGATGAAACTTACAGACAAAGTTGAGACTTTAGCAGAGCTGTATTTGGAGGAAATAGTAAAGCTTCATGGGGTACCAGCAAATATAGTTTCAGACCGAGACCCGCGCTTTACAGCTGAATTTTGGCGAGCCTTTCAACAAGCCTTGGGAACTGATTTGCATATGAGTACAGCGTTTCATCCAGAAACCGATGGCCAAACCGAAAGAACCATTAGAACTCTGGAAGATCTGTTAAGGTTGTGTATCTTAGACTGGAATGGTCCGTGGGAAAAGTTTTTGCCGCTGATAGAATTCTCCTACAACAATAGCTACCACTCTAGTATTGGTATGTCACCATACGAAGCATTGTAGAACGCCCGTATGTTGGGCAGAAGTTGGTGAGAGAAGAATTCTTGGTCCAGAAATAGTAGATGAGGCTGCAGAAAAAGTAAGGATAATTCAAGCCAATATGAAGAAGGCTCAAGACCGACAAAAGAAGTATGCAGACCGCGGTAGAAGAGAAGTCATTTTTGAAATAAATGATTTAGTCTTCTTGAAAGTAGCTGCACAAAAAGGAAAGGATCGATTTGGAAAAATTGGGAAGCTAGCTACTCGTTACATTGGGCCATACCGAATTGTCGCCAGAATTGGAGAAGTAGCCTATAGACTGGAACTTCCACCCGATATGCCTATGCATCCGGTATTTCATGTGTCGATGCTGCGTAAGCATATACCAGATCCGAAAATGGTCGAGCCGCAGCGACCAGAGAACTTGCAACCTAACCTCACTTATCCTGAAGGTCCTTTGCGGATAGGCGAGCGTCGAATCAAGAAATTGAAGAACAGGGAAATTTCCCAAGTTCAAGTATTTTGGGGAAAGCGACAGAGAGTTGTTATAACATGGGAGGATGAAGATAAGTTCCGAGTTGATCATCCAGAACTCTTCTCAGATACCCCAGTCGTCCAGTAAAGGGTGTACACTTGTATTTTGAGAATTCGGGGACGAATTCTTTTAAGGGGGGAAGAGTGTAATAACCCTCATGAGCCAATAAATTTTTTGTTTGAGAAAAATCCCGCTCGACCAGTTTTTAGTTGGTTCAACAAGGATTAATAAAAATAAAGATCGACCCGGTAGATTAATTTCTCGAAGGGACTGTCTTGTGGTTGAAAGACCTTCACTTGATGGTTTGGTCGAGTCTTAAATATTTTGGTCGAATTTTTATTAAACTGGAAGAGAGTTTCCGAGAACAAGACGAGAGCCAAAGACAAGGAATATTTGGTTGAAAAATTATTGAAAATTATCAACCAACTTCTACAAGTAATTTTGGACCAGACTCATGTCTTCCACCAGCCTGCTTGCTCAGTCTTTAGTCACATGACTTGCACCTGCCTGCTTGCCTAGCTTCTTCAGTAACTGGCACATGACAATCACAAGCTGCCTGCTTGCCTTGTTTCTTAGATTGTCATGTGAGAAGCACATGAAAGGGCTGGAGTTTCTTCAGGTTAAGGAAAGGACAGCAGCTTGTGCTGAGAGTGCTGAAGCAGCTGGCCAGCTGTCCCCACTCAGCTTAGCTTTGTCCTGAGTGAAACCCTCACCTGAATCAAGCTCACCTCACATTTAACCCCTCTCCAGCTGCTTCCCACGTTCAGAACCCTGCAGAAAAACCTAGAGAATTTCAGTGAGAAAGAGAGAAAGAAGAACAGAAAAATCAGAGAGAAAAATCAAGAAAATAAATCAAGAAAAAATTGGTGGTGACCTAATCTTCAACCTTAGCTCAGTTTCTTACCTTGGGAAAGATCAGAAGGTGAGATTTTTAAATAAAACCCTAGACCTAGTTGAGTTCAGATCATGATCAGACCTTGATCTTTCTCTTTGATCAGTCCAGCCACAAGCTTACCTTGGAGAAGAGGATCAGCTGAGGCCATCTAGTCCTTTGGTTCATCTTGGTAAGCTTTGGTCTCCTTGCCTCAGTCAGTATCTGATCAGAACAGTTGATGTTTAGTTTAGGTCTTGGTCGGATCAGTTGTATAAGTTCTGATACAGTTCAGTTCTTGTTAATTTCGGTTTGAATCAACCTCTTAGAACAACCAGCTATGATATTTTGATCTGGCTTTGAGTAAACCGATTTGAGCTCAGTCTGATCTTGTCCTGAACTTTGGTAGACTGACTAGAACCGAGCTGAACTTGTATAGTCTGAGCAGAACCAAGCTTGAACTGATCTGATCTAAGGTGTTAAGGCATGAACCAACTGATCTTGTGATCATACCACTCTGTTTCAGGTCAGAGGTAGAGTAAAGCTTGAAGTATCCAGTCCTGTCCATTCAGCCTTGTTCAAGTGGAACTCAAGTCTTGTCCAAGCCAGTTTCAAGACTAATCTTTAGGTGAGTCTAGAGAGAAGATGAGATAGATCATGAATGTGTACAGGATTGAGTTTAAATTGTAGTATCTCAATTAGATAGTAAAGTCTTTGAATCCTTTAAGAAGTGTATGGGTTTACTTAGTGTAAACACTTACACTTAAAGATTAATCAAAAGGTTAAAGTGAGGTTAATCATAATCATAGTACTTGTTCCCAAGTACTAATCTTAATTATGAAATAATCATGGTTTTGATTAAGGATTAATCATGGTTTGATTAAGGATTAATCATGGTTTAATTAAGGATTAATCTTGGTTTAATTAAGGATTAATCTGAAATTAATTAAAGAGTAATCATGATTAATTAAGTACTAATCTTGGATTAATTAAAGATTAATATGAGATTAATTAAGGATTAATCTAGGATTAATTAAGAGTTAATTATGATTAATTAAGGATTAATTATGGATTAATTTTGGAATAATTATGGAAGTAAAAGCATGTGAAATCTTGTTATATTCACTATCCCTAAAGCCCCCGCATTACCGTGACTTGGTCCTGCGAACGGAACAAGGTCATGAAGACACGATGATGGGGTAGCTCCCTGGAGACCGTGTACTGCATGACGATGCAGTGTCGGATTGTTCATACCGGACATTCGACAATGATGGTGATGCTAACTCACTAGTCTCGGTTAGCCTTAGTGGTTTCTCGGGTCTAGTATATATATTGTATTATATGAGTATGGTAACGGGCGGGTGTTGTGGAAGTGATGTTTAAAATAAGAATTCACAATGATGATCGATATTAAAGTATAGTACTAGTACTTGCATGATCATGTATATCCATTTGATAATTGTTTGGTTTATTATTGATTGTGTTTTGATTCTAGATTCACTGAGTAAACTAGTTGCTCATGACTCATTCGTGTGTGCAGGTAACCCTTAGGCGGGAGACACTTTACTCTTTTGGACGGAAGGAGCGGCCAACCAGCGGTAGTATTTTGTTGTCCTTGCAACGTACCTTTTGATGTATATTTACTTAAAACGTTGTTGGGCGATAGGCCGTAGGGTAAACTATAACACTTTGTAAGATGTTTAAAGTAAATAAATAATGTATAAAAGATGTTTATAAATCACGAGTTCTCATATGATATTAGTCCTTGTCCGGGACGAACTAACTATTGAATATTGCTTTATCGGGTTGAAAAGCCTAGAGTAATATCCGATAGGAGTGTCTCTGTTCTTTGGTTGTTGGTCTAAGGTGATCGGATTTATTTCGAGAACCTCGGGTCGACCATCAGAGAACATTGACCGTGTCATTTCCGGTTATCTACGATCGGGGGTGTCACATGTACAGCACATTATTTTCCCAGACAAAAATTAGTTACCTGATAATTTTGGGCTTACCAGAAATTTTTATTAGCCTATCAATAATTAGATTTAAACAATAGATGATCCCTTGGATTTATAGATTGTATAAATTAAATAGATATAATTTAATGTTATAATAGTATACCTTCATATCTTAATTATTTAAATATTATCGATTTTAACTTTTAAAATTATAAAGATTTTTTTTAAATAACAAAAATCATCATTATCTAACAATGATTAATCTATACTACCTTAAACCAATGAAAACAAATTTAAAACTGTATAGTTTATTTTTAAAAAATTAAACAAAAACTAAATGTTTGATTATTTACTCGATAATATAAATATATGAAGCTAAAAGTTTAATTTTTTAAAAAACTTTCTTGTGAAATGTTACAATATTTTTGAAGATGACAATAAAAAAATATTTTACCAATCTTTATATATATAGTTATGATTTCAATAATGAAATAATAATCCAAAAAAATATATAGAAGAAGATACAAATAGATGTGAAAGTTTCAAACAATCTATTCAATAAAAAAATATACAGTAAAATTATTATGTTTTAAAAATTGATAGACACACCTCGTACATATTATAATATATACCAATTTAGAATTGAAAACAAAATTTTTATAAAAAAAATAAAAACAAAAACCCGCGCGGTTGCGCGGATCGAGATCTAGTAATTAATTATATGCCAATCTAAATACAATATGAGAGGATTTCAAGCATATAAAGATTAAAGATGGTGGGGGGAAACATCCTGAATATATAATACTACGTAGTAAGCCGCGCTTTGCTTGGGATTAGATATCTATATCATTGTTGATTGTATATATTATGATTATGTATAACATAAGGTGTACCTAAGTAAACGGTGCGTAAAAACTAAAGGTATGATTCAGTTAACTATGATGTTATCAACTCTTAGATTATACGTGATTAATATGTGTAACTCCGAGTCTATGACTCGAGTTTATTTTGACTTGATGTTGATATACATGTTAACTATTCGGCAACCACTGTGATTATACATGTTTTTTTGATAAACTGTATGTTAATAAACTTCGAAAAGATAGGTCAAAACACTCAAAATTTGTTTCTTTCGGTAGATTAATGAAAATAAAAAGCAAAACCATTACTGTGTGAAATAAATAAAATATAGTCTCGAAATTCAAAAAACAACATTGAAGCATAAAAACAATTGAAGGTTATTCGACCCTCAAAAACATATAATTAGTTTTTAATCAAAAAAATCCCAAAATAACATAAAGCTTTCATAAGATAATATATTAAAGTCTTCAACTCTCTTGAAGTTGAATCAAAATGAGCAGAATGGAATCCTGGAAGTAAAAAAAGAAATAATGTCAATACTATTAACATATACTAATTATGTTAACTCTTGTTAGATTAAAAATTGAAGTCAGTATAAACTCACATTGATTTGTAGTACTTTATTTGAGAAATCTTAGGATCAAATAAAATATCCGAACAGCCTTTAACAGTTGTTAAATGTCTGAAGCGACCTATAAAACTCAACCATTCAGTTCTGATCATAAACAATAAACAATTTTGGGCGGGATTACTAATAGGGATTACTACTATTCATTAAAAAAAAAACTTACCATTAGCCCTCTCAATTCACCATAGCTTTAGTACACAGATGAAAACATTTGCATTTGAAGCAATTCTGTGTTGATATAACTTCTCAGCTACAGATCCATAAGAAGCACACCTAATCTGAGTTAAACTGCAAAAGGATGATTTTTATGTTAGATAATATGAAGTTTTGTAAACATAATATATTAAAATATATAGCACAGACTCAGTATCTATCATGGAGAACCGAATTCGGATTTGATTGTTTGCAAAAATCTGGTTGCCTTGCATTTCTTGTATATCTTCGATATCACCTACTTCAACCATAGCTCCACATAAGTCTGTGACGTATAAAAAGGTAGTTAAACATTAGCCGAGAAAATATAATTTGGGTGCTATAGAAGTAAAATATAAAAGTAAGAAAAATTGTCTAAAATAAATTGTCATACCAACACAAAACTTAGGATGAGATAGACCACGGAGAATATCCATGTAACGCGCACAGCAAAGAAAGTTACAGTCTGTGATAGGCTGAATCGTTGAGAAAAATGGTTTTCGCGTGATGCTGATATGGTATTTGTTCTTTGTTGGACGTATCAATGCAAAAGCATGCATTAGTTTAAAATCATTGATCTCAAACCAAGCACCTTCTTCTAGGTTTATTCCAAACGGCAAATTGACATACCAAGGAAAAGTTGCTTCAATCGTTGCACCCTATTGTAATAAGTTAGACTATATATTAGAAAACTTTAGTATATAACAATTTACATAAGTATGAAATAGTATACTCACATTTTCATCTCCAACGATCAAACATGTATTGGCTCGAATTGAACCAACGGGTGACTATAAGCAAAAGAATATAAAGCCAACACCAATAAAATACTTATAAGAATAACTAAAAATGCCTCTTTTCCTTGTAGTAACTCTTCAGCCACTTTTTTCAGTCTTCACTTTCTTGATCGAATCTGAAGGTCCATGTTTGTTAGCAGTACTCTTGTAAAAGGCTGCCTCTAAACTTTCGATTGGGGATCCTTCACATTTAGCAGGAGTCTTTACATTAGATTTAGAGTCAACAGAAGAACTACCAGTTAGCAGCGTAGAACCCTGAAACACACGAATTGTTATTTAAATAAAACACTTCGCCGTATTCAAACATAGTTAGTAGAGATCAATCAATATATTACCTCTGGGTCTTCAGACCCACTAGAAAAATCTGGGTAGGACATGTTTGAACCTCCCTAATCATATAAAGTTAAAAGTCTTTAAATTATCCAAAAAGTTTATAGGCTTCAGTATATAAAATATTTACCAAAAACTAAATATTTTCGAAGAGGGTACACATGGATTTTGAGAAAATTTCAAAAAATATGAAAATATTGTTTTAATGCATAGTTGCATCATGGACTAACATATGATGATGTTCAAAGAGGTTTGGAGCCTTTGTTGTATCCATTTTTTCAAGAAAATAGTTATCTTATGGTAGTTATTTGATCGATTTAGGGAGTATTATGAAGTTTTACTAAATTTATTGATAAAAAAATTATAACGATTCTCATATACCATGAAAAAGAACTTAAAATATATTAATACAAATGTAGAATGTGGTTAAAAATTTTAAAACAACAGTAAAGACTATAGGCTTCAGTATATAAAGTATATACCAAAAATTCAATATTTTCGAAGGGGTTAACACATGGATTTTGAAAAAAATTCAAAAAATATGACCATATTTTTTTAATGCATAGTTTCATCCTGCACTAACCTATGATGATGTTCAAAGAGGTTTGGAACCTTTGTTGTCTCCATTTTTCAAGAAAATAGTTATTTTATAGTAGTTATTTCATCGATTTATGGAGTATTATGAACTTTTACTAAATTAATTGATAAACAAATTATAACGATTCCCATATACCATGAAAAAGAGCTTAAAATACATTAATACAAATGTAGAATGTGGTTAGAAATTTTAAAACATCACTAAAGATTATAGGCTTCAATATATAGGTTATTTACCAAAAACACAATATTTTTGAAAGGGTTAACACATGGATTTTGAGAAAATTTTTAAAAATATGACAATATTGTTTTAATGCATAGTTGCATCCTGCATTAACCAATGATGATGTTCAAAGAGGTTTGGAGCCTTTGTTGTCTCCGTTTTTCAAGAAAAAAATGATTTTATAGTGGTAATTCCATCGATTTAGGGAGTATTATGAAGTTTTACTAAATTAATTTAAAAACAAATTATAACGATTCTAATATATACCATGAAAAAGAGCTTAAAATACATTAATACAAATGTAGAATGTGGCTAGAAATTTAAAACAACACTAAAGATTATAGGCTTTCAGTATATAAAGTATTTACCAAAAACTCAATATTTTCGAAGGGGTTGTTAACATATGGATTTTGAGAAAATTTCAAAAAATATGACAATATTATTTTAATGCATAGTTGCATCCTGCACTAACATATTATGATGTTTAAATAGGTTTGGAGCCTTTGTTGTCTCTGTTTTTCAAGAAAATAGTTATTTTATAATAGTTATTTCATCGATTTAGAGAGTATTATGAAGTTTTACCAAATTAATTTATAAAAAAATTATAACGATTCCCATGTACCATGAAAAAGAGATTAAAATACATTAATACAAATGTAGAAAGTGGTTAGAAATTTTAAAACAACAGTAAAGATTATAGGCTTTCAGTATATAAAGTATTTACAAAAAACTCAATATTTTCGAAGGGGTTAACACATGGATTTTGAGAGTTTCAAAAAATATGACAATATTGTTTTAATGCATAGTTGGATCCTGCACTAACATACGATAATGTTCAAAGAGGTTTGGAGCCTTTGTTGTCTCCGTTTTTTTTAAGAAAATAGTTATTTTATAGTAGTTATTTCATCGATTTAGGGAGTATTATGAAGTTTTTCTAAATTAATTGATAAACAAATTATAACGATTCCAATATACCATGAAAAAAACTTAAAATACATAAATACAAATGTAGAATGTGGTTAGAAATTTTAAAACAACAGTAAAGATTATAGGCTTCAGTATATATAGTATTTACCAAAAACTCAATATTTTCGAGGGGGTTAACACATGGATTTGGAGAAAGTTTCAAAAAAATATAACAATATTTTTTTAATGCATAGTTGCATCCTGCACTAACCTATGATTATGTTCAAAGAGGTTTTAGCCATTGTTGTCTCCGTTTTTCAAGAAAATAGTTTTCTTATAGTAGTTATTTCATCGATTTAGGGAGTATTATGAAGTTTTACTAAATTAATTTATAAACAAATTATAACGATTCTCATATACCATGAAAAATAGCTTAAAATAAATTAATACAAATTTAGAATGTGTTTAGAAATTTCAAAACAACACTAAAGATTATAGGCTTTGAGTATGTAAAGTATTTACCAAAAACTCAATATTTTAGAAGGGGTTAACACATGAATTTTGAGAAAATTTCAAAAAATATGAAAATATTGTTTTAATGCATATTTGCATCCTGCACTAACATATGATGATGTTCAAAGAGGTTTGGTGCCTTTGTTGTCTCCGTCTTTTAAGAAAATAGTTATTTCATCGATTTAGGGTGTATTATGAAGTTATACTAAATTAATTGATAAAAAAATTATAACGATTCTCATATACCATGAAAAAGAGCTTAAAATACATTAATATAAATGTAGAATGTGGTTAGAAATTTTAATATAACACTAAAGATTATAGGCTTCAGTATATAAAGTATTTACCAAAAACTCAATATTTTCGAAGTGGTTAAACACATGAATTTTGAAAAAATTTCAAAAAATATGACAATATTCTTTTAATGCATAGTGGCAACCTGAAATAACCTATGATGACGTTTAAAGTGGTTTGGAGCCTTTGTTGTCTCCGTTTTTCAAGAAAATAGTTATTTTATAGTAGTTATTTCAACGATTTAGGGAGGATTATGAAGTTTTACTAAATTAATTAATAAAAAAATTATACCGATTCCCATATACCATGAAAAAGAGCTTAAAATACATTAATACAAATGTAGAATGCAGTTAGAAATTTTAAAACAACACTAATGATTATAGTCTTTCAGTATATAAAGTATTTACCACTCAATATTTTCGAAGGGGTTAACACATGGATTTTGAGAAAATTAAAAAAAATGACAATATTGTTTTAATCCATATTTGCATCCTGCACTAACATATGATGATGTTCAAAGAGGTTTGGAGTTTTTGTTGTCTCCGTTTTTCAAGAAAATAGTTATTTCATCGATTTAGGGTGTATTATGAAGTTTTACTAAATTAATTGATAAAAAAATTATAACGATTCCCATATACCATAAAAGAGATTAAAATACATTAACACAAATGTAGAATGTGGTTAGAAATTTTAAAACAATACTAAAGATTATAGACTTTCAGTATATAAAGTATTTACCAAAAACTCATTATTTTCGAAGGGTTAACACATAGATTTTGAAAAAAAATCAAAAAATATGACAATGTTGTTTTAATGCATAGTTGCATCATGCACTAACATATGATGATGTTCAAAGAACTTTGGAGCCTTTGTTGTCTCCATTTTTCAAAAAATAGTTATTTTATAGTAGTTATTTCATCGATTTAGGGAGTATTATGAAGTTTTTCTAAATTAATTGATAAAAAAATTATAAAGATTCCCATATACCATGAAAAAGAGCTTAAAATACATTAATACAAATGTAGAATGCGGTTAGAAATTTTAAAACAACACTAAAGATAATAAGCTTTCAGTATATAAAGTATTTACCACTCAATATTTTCGAAGGGGTTAACACATGGATTTTGAGAAAATTTCAAAAAATATAACAATATTGTTTTAATGCATAGTTGCATCATGCACTAACATATGATGATATTCAAAGAGTTTGGAGCCTTTGTTGTCTCCATTTTTCAAAAAATAGTTATTTTATAGTAGTTATTTCATCGATTTAGGGAGTATTATGAAGTTTTTCTAAATTAATTGATAAAAAAATTATAACGATTCCCACATACCATGAAAAAGAGTTTAAAATACATTAATACAAATGTTGAATGTGGTTAGAAATTTTAATACAACACTAAAGATTATAGGCTTTCAGTATATAAAGTATTTACCAAAAACTCAATATTTTCGAAGGGGTTAACACATGGATTTTGAGAAAATTTCAAAAAATATGACAATATTGTTTTAATGCATATTTGCTTCCTGCACTAACATATGATGATGTTCAAAGAGATTTGACGCCTTTGATGTCTCCGTTTTTCAAGAAAATAGTTATTTCATCGATTTAGGGAGTATTATGAAATTTTACTAAATTAATTGATAAAAAAAATTATAACGATACCCATATACCATTAAAGAGCTTAAAATAAATTAACACAAATGTAGAATGTGGTTAGAAATTTTAAAACAACACTAAAGATTATAGGCTTTCAGTATATAAAGTATTTACCACTCAATATTTTCGAAGGGGTTAACACATGGATTTTGAGAAAATTAAAAAAAAATGACAATATTGTTTTAATCCATATTTGCATCCTGCACTAACATATGATGATGTTCAAAGAGGTTTGGAGCCTTTGTTGTCTCCGTTTTTCTTGAAAATAGTTATTTCATCGATTTAGGGTGTATTATGAAGTTTTACTAAATTGATTGATAAAAAAATTATAACGATTCCCATATACCATGAAAAAGAGTTTAAAATACATTAATACAAATGTTGAATGTGGTTATAGATTTTAATACAACACTAATGATTATAGGATTTCAGTATATAAAGTATTTACAAAAAACTCAATATTTTCGAAGGGGTTAACACATGGATTTTGAGAAAATTTCAAAAATTATGACAATATTGTTTAATGCATATTTGCATCCTGCACTAACATATGATGATGTTCAAAGAGGTTTGGAGCCTTTGTTGTCTCCGTTTTTCAAGAAAATAGTTATTTCATCGATTTAGGGAGTATTATAAAATTTTACTAAATTAATTGATAAAAAAATTATAACGATTCCCATAAACCATGAAAGAGCTTAAAATACATTAACACAAATGTAGAACGTGTTTAGAAATTTCAAAACAATACTAAAGATTATAGGCTTTCACTATATAAAGTATTTACCAAAAACTCAATATTTTCGAAGGGGTTAACACATGGATTTTGAAAAAAATTCAAAATATATGACAATGTTGTTTTAATGCATAATTCCATCATGCACTAACATATGATGATGTTCAAAGAGTTTTGGAGCCTTTGTTGTCTCCGTTTTTCAAGAAAATAGTTATTTCATCGATTTAGGGTGTATTATGATGTTTTACTAAATTAATTGATAAAAAGTTTTAACGATTCCCATATACCATGAAAAAGAGTTTAAAATAAATTTATCCAAATGTTGAATGTGGTTAGAAATTTTAATACAACACTAAATATTATAGGTTTTCAGTATATAAAGTATTTACCAAAAACTCAATATTTTCGAAGGGGATTAACACATGGATTTTGAGAAAATTTCAAAAAATATGACAATATTGTTTTAATGCATAGTTGCATCATGCACTTACATATTATGATGTTCAAAGAGGTTTGGAGCCTTTGTTGTCTCCATTTTTCAAAAAATAGTTATTTTATAGTAGTTATTTCATCGATTTAGGCAGTATTATGAAGTTTTTCTAAATTAATTGATAAAAAAATCATAACGATTCCCATATACCATGAAAAAGAGCTAAAAATACATTAATACAAATGTAGAATGAGGTTAGAAATTATAAAACAACACTAAAGATTATAGGCTTTCAGTATATAAAGTATTTACCACTCAATATGTTCGAAGGGGTTAACACATGGATTTTGCGAAAATTAAAAAAAAAAATGACAATATTGTTTTAATCCATATTTGCATCCTGCACTAACATATGATGATGTTCAAAGAGGTTTGGAGCCTTTGTTGTCTCCGTTTTTCAAGAAAATAGTTATTTCATCGATTGAGGGTGTATTATGAAGTTTTACTAAATTAATTGATAAAAAAATTATAACGATTCCCATATACCATGAAAAAGAGTTTAAAATACATTAATACAAATGTTGAATGTGGTTAGAAATTTTAATACAACATTAAAGATTATAGGCTTTCAGTTTTTAAAGTATTTACCAAAAACTCAATATTTTCGAAAGGGTTAACACATGGATTTTGAGAAAATTTCAAAAAATATGACAATATTGTTTTAATGCATATTTGCATCCTGCACTAACATATGATGGTGTTCAAAGAGATTTGGAGCCTTTGTTGTCTTCGTTTTTCAAGAAAATAGTTATTTCATCGATTTAGGGAGTATTATGAAATTTTACTAAATTAATTGATAAAAAAAGTTATAACGATTCCCATATACCATGAAAGAGCTTAAAATACATTAACACAAATGTAGAATGTGGTTAGAAATTTTAAAACAATACTAAAGATTATAGGCTTTCACTATATAAAGTATTTACCAAAAACTCAATATTTTCGAAGGGGTACACATGGATTTTGAGAAAATTTCAAAAAATATGACAATATTGTTTTAATGCATAGTTGCATCATGCACTAACATATGATGATGTCCAAAGAGTTTGGAGCCTTTGTTGTCTCCATTTTTCAAAAAATAGTTATTTTATAGTAGTTATTTCATCGATTTAGGGAGTATTATGAAGTTTTTATAAATTAATTGATAAAAAAATTATAACTATTCCCATATACCATGAAAAAGAGCTTAAAATACATTAATACAAATGTAGAATGCAGTTAGAAATTTTAAAACAACACTAATGATTATAGTCTTTCAGTATATAAAGTATTTACCACTCAATATTTTCGAAGGGGTTAACACATGGATTTTGAGAAAATTAAAAAAAATGACAATATTGTTTTAATCCATATTTGCATCCTGCACTAACATATGATGATGTTCAAAGAGGTTTGGAGCCTTTGTTGTCTCTGTTTTTCAAGAAAATAGTTATTTCATCGATTTAGGGTGTATTATGAAGTTTTACTAAATTAATTGATAAAAAAATTATAACGATTCCCATATACCATAAAAGAGCTTAAAATACATTAACACAAATGTAGAATGTGGTTAGAAATTTTAAAACAATACTAAAGATTATAGACTTTCAGTATATAAAGTATTTACCAAAAACTCATTATTTTCGAAGGGTTAACACATAGATTTTGAAAAAAAATCAAAAAATATGACAATGTTGTTTTAATGCATAGTTGCATCATGCACTAACATATGATGATGTTCAAAGAACTTTGGAGCCTTTGTTGTCTCTATTTTTCAAAAAATAGTTATTTTATAGTAGTTATTTCATCAATTTAGGGAGTATTATGAAGTTTTTCTAAATTAATTGATAAAAAAATTATAAAGATTCCCATATACCATGAAAAAGAGCTTAAAATAAATTAATACAAATGTAGAATGCGGTTAGAAATTTTAAAACAACACTAAAGATAATAAGCTTTCAGTATATAAAGTATTTACCACTCAATATTTTCGAAGGGGTTAACACATGGATTTTGAGAAAATTTCAAAAAATATGACAATATTGTTTTAATGCATAGTTGCATCATGCACCAACATATGATGATGTTCAAAGAGTTTGGAGCCTTTGTTGTCTCCATTTTTCAAAAAATAGTTATTTTATAGTAGTTATTTCATCGATTTAGGGAGTATTATGAAGTTTTTCTAAATTAATTGATAAAAAAATTATAACGATTCCCATATACCATGAAAAAGAGTTTAAAATACATTAATACAAATGTTGAATGTGGTTAGAAATTTTAATACAAAACTAAAGATTATAGGCTTTCAGTATATAAAGTATTTACCAAAAACTCAATATTTTCGAAGGGGTTAACACATGGATTTTGAGAAAATTTCAAAAAATATGACAATATTGTTTTAATGCATATTTGCATCCTGCACTAACATATGATGATGTTCAAAGAGATTTGGAGCCTTTGTTGTCTCTGTTTTTCAAGAAAATAGTTATTTCATCGATTTAGGGAGTATTATGAAATTTTACTAAATTAATTGATAAAAAAAATTATAACGATACCCATATACCATGAAAGAGCTTAAAATACATTAACACAAATGTAGAATGTGGTTAGAAATTTTAAAACAACACTAAAGATTATAGGCTTTCAGTATATAAAGTATTTACCACTCAATATTTTCGAAGGGGTTAACACATGGATTTTGAGAAAATTAAAAAAAAATGACAATATTGTTTTAATCCATATTTGCATCCTGCACTAACATATGATGATGTTCAAAGAGGTTTGGAGCCTTTGTTGTCTCCGTTTTTCTTGAAAATAGTTATTTCATCGATTTAGGGTGTATTATGAAGTTTTACTAAATTAATTGATAAAAAAATTATAACGATTCCCATATACCATGAAAAAGAGTTTAAAATACATTAATACAAATGTTGAATGTGGTTATAAATTTTAATACAACACTAAAGATTATAGGATTTCAGTATATAAAGTATTTACCAAAAACTCAATATTTTCGAAGGGGTTAACACATGGATTTTGAGAAAATTTCAAAAATTATGACAATATTGTTTAATGCATATTTGCACCCTGCACTAACATATGATGATGTTCAAAGAGATTTGGAGCCTTTGTTGTCTTCGTTTTTCAAGAAAATAGTTATTTCATCGATTTAGGGAGTATTACGAAATTTTACTAAATTAATTGATAAAAAAAATTATAACGATTCCCATATACCATGAAAGAGCTTAAAATACATTAACACAAATGTAGAATGTGGTTAGAAATTTTAAAACAATACTAAAGATTATAGGCTTTCACTATATAAAGTATTTACCAAAAACTCAATATTTTCGAAGGGGTACACATGGATTTTGAGAAAATTTCAAAAAAATATGACAATATTGTTTTAATGCATAGTTGCATCATGCACTAACATATGATGATGTCCAAAGAGTTTGGAGCCTTTGTTGTCTCCATTTTTCAAAAAATAGTTATTTTATAGTAGTTATTTCATCGATTTAGGGAGTATTATGAAGTTTTTCTAAATTAATTGATAAACAAATTATAACTATTCCCATATACCATGAAAAAGAG
The DNA here is from genome assembly GCF_020379485.1 of Brassica napus. Taxonomy (NCBI): domain Eukaryota; kingdom Viridiplantae; phylum Streptophyta; class Magnoliopsida; order Brassicales; family Brassicaceae; genus Brassica; species Brassica napus. The sequence goes on along the minus strand of NC_063434.1, from coordinate 28,732,160 downwards.
CTTAAAATACATTAATAAAAATGTAGAATGCAGTTAGAAATTTTAAAACAACACTAATGATTATAGTGTTTCAGTATATAAAGTATTTACCACTCAATATTTTCGAAGGGGTTAACACATGGATTTTGAGAAAATTAAAAAAAAAATGACAATATTGTTTTAATCCATATTTGCATCCTGCACTAACATATGATGATGTTCAAAGAGGTTTGGAGCCTTTGTTGTCTCTGTTTTTCAAGAAAATAGTTATTTCATCGATTTAGGGTGTATTATGAAGTTTTACTAAATTAATTGATAAAAAAATTATAACGATTCCCATATACCATAAAAGAGCTTAAAATACATTAACACAAATGTAGAAAGTGGTTAGAAATTTTAAAACAATACTAAAGATTATAGACTTTCAGTATATAAAGTATTTACCAAAAACTCATTATTTTCGAAGGGTTAACACATAGATTTTGAAAAAAAATAAAAAAATATGACAATGTTGTTTTAATGCAAAGTTGCATCATGCACTAACATATGATGATGTTCAAAGAACTTTGGAGCCTTTGTTGTCTCCATTTTTCAAAAAATAGTTATTTTATAGTAGTTATTTCATCGATTTAGGGAGTATTATGAAATTTTTCTAAATTAATTGATAAAAAAATTATAAAGATTCCCATATACCATGAAAAAGAGCTTAAAATACATTAATACAAATGTAGAATGCGGTTAGAAATTTTAAAACAACACTAAAGATAATAAGCTTTCAGTATATAAAGTATTTACAACTCAATATTTTCGAAGGGGTTAACACATGGATTTTGAGAAAATTAAAAAAAAAATGACAATATTGTTTTAATCCATATTTGCATCCTGCACTAACATATGATGATGTTTAAAGAGGTTTGGAGCCTTTGTTGTCTCTGTTTTTCAAGAAAATAGTTATTTCATCGATTTAGGGTGTATTATGAAGTTTTACTAAATTAATTGATAAAAAAATTATAACGATTCCCATATACCATAAAAGAGCTTAAAATACATTAACACAAATGTAGAATGTGGTTAGAAATTTTAAAACATACTAAAGATTATAGACTTTCAGTATATAAAGTATTTACCAAAAACTCATTATTTTCGAAGGGTTAACACATAGATTTTGAAAAAAAATAAAAAAATATGACAATGTTGTTTTAATGCATAGTTGCATCATGCACTAACATATGATGATGTTCAAAGAACTTTGGAGCCTTTGTTGTCTCCATTTTTCAAAAAATAGTTATTTTATAGTAGTTATTTCATCGATTTAGGGAGTATTATGAAATTTTTCTAAATTAATTGATAAAAAAATTATTAAGATTCCCATATACCATGAAAAAGAGCTTAAAATACATTAATACAAATGTAGAATGCGGTTAGAAATTTTAAAACAACACTAAAGATAATAAGCTTTCAGTATATAAAGTATTTACCACTCAATATTTTCGAAGGGGTTAACACATGGATTTTGAGAAAATTTCAAAAAATATGACAATATTGTTTTAATGCATAGTTGCATCATGCACTAACATATGATGATGTTCAAAGAGTTTGGAGCCTTTGTTGTCTCCATTTTTCAAAAAATAGTTATTTTATAGTAGTTATTTCATCGATTTAGGGAGTATTATGAAGTTTTTCTAAATTAATTGATTAAAAAATTATAACTATTCCCATATACCATGAAACAGAGCTTAAAATACATTAATACAAATGTAGAATGCGGTTAGAAATTTTAAAACAACACTAAAGATTATAGGCTTTCAGTATATAAAGTATTTACCACTCAATATTTTCGAAAGGGTTAACTCATGGATTTTGAGAAATTTAAAAAAAAATGACAATATTGTTTTAATCCATATTTGCATGCTGCACTAACATATGATGATGTTCAAAGAGGTTTGGAGCCTTTGTTGTCTCCGTTTTTCAAGAAAATAGTTATTTCATCGATTTAGGGTGTATTATGAAGTTTTACTAAATTAATTGATAAAAAAATTATAACGATTTCCATATACCATGAAAAAGAGTTTAAAATACATTAATACAAATGTTGAATGTGGTTAGAAATTTTAATACAACACTAAAGATTATATGCTTTCAGTATATAAAGTATTTACCAAAAGCTCAATATTTTTGTAGGGGTTAGCCCATAGATTTTGAGAAAATTTCAAAAAATATGACAATATTGTTTTAATGCCTAGTTGCATCCTGCACTAACATATGATGATGTTCAAAGAGGTTTGGAGCCTTTGTCGTCTCCGTTTACCAAGAAAATAATAATTTTATAGTGGTTATTCCATCGATTTAGGGAGTATTATGAAGTTTTATTAAATTATTTGATAAAAACAATTGAACGATGCTCATTTACCATGAAAAAGAGTTTAGCATACATTAATACAAATGTACAATATGTTAGAAATTTTAAAACAACACTAAAGATTATAGGCTTCAGTATATAAAGTATTTACCAAAAACTCAATATTTTTGTAGGGGTTAGCCCATTGATTTTGAGAAAATTTCAAAAAATATGACAATATTGTTTCAATGCCTAGTTGCATCCTGGACTAACATATGATGATGTTAAAAGAGGTTTGGAGCCTTTGTCGTCTCCGTTTACCAAGAAAATAATAATTTTATAGTGGTTATTCCATCGATTTAGGGAGTAATATGAAGTTTTATTAAATTATTTGATAAAAACAATTGAACAATGCTCATTTACCATAAATTCAAATTTAGAATATGGTAGAAATTTTAAAACAACACTAAAGATTATAGGCTTCCGTATATAAAGTATTTACCAAAAACTCAATATTTTTGTAGGGGTTAGCTCATAGATTTTGAGAAAATTTCAAAAAATATGACAATATTGTTTTAATGCCTAGTTGCATCCTGCACTAAAATATGATGATGTTCAAAGAGGTTTGGAGCATTTGTCGTCTCCGTTTATCAAGAAAATAATAATTTTATAGTGGTTATTCCATCGATTTAGGGAGTATTATGAAGTTTTATTAAATTATTTGATAAAAACAATTGAAAGATGCTCATTTACCATGAAAAAGAGTTTAGCATACATTAATACAAATGTAGAATATGGTAGAAATTTTAAAACCAAACTAAAGATTATAGGCTTCAGTATATAAGGTATTTACCAAAAACTCAATATTTTTGTAGGGGCTAGCCCATAGATTTTGAGAAAATTTCAAAAAATATGAAAATACTGTTTTAATGCCTAGTTGCATCATGCACTAACATATGATGATGTTCAAAGAGGTTTGGAGCCTTTGTCCTCTCCGTTTATCAAGAAAATAATAATTTTATAGTGGTTATTCCATCGATTTAGGGAGTATTATGAAGTTTTACTAAATTAATTGATAAAAACAATTCAACGATGCTCATTAACCATGAAAAAGAGTTTAGCATACATTAATACAAATGTAGAATATGGTAGAAATTTTAAAACAAAACTAAAGATTATAGGCTTCAATATATAAGGTATTTACCAAAAACTCAATATTTTTGTAGGGGTTAGCCCATAGATTTTGAGAAAATTTCAAAATTTCAAAAAATATGAAAATATTGTTTTAATGCCTAGTTGCATCCTGCACTAACATATGATGATGTTCAAAGAGGTTTGGAGCCTTTGTCCTCTCCGTTTATCAAGAAAATAATAATTTTATAGTGGTTATTCCATCGATTTAGGGAGTATTATGAAGTTTTACTAAATATTTGATAAAAACAATTCAACGATGCTCATTTACCATGTAAAAGAGTTTAACATACATTAATACAAATGTAGAATAAGGTAGAAATTTTAAAACAACACTAAAGATTATAGGCTTCAATATATAAAGTATTTACCAAAAACTCAATATTTTGTAGGGGTTAGCCCATAGATTTTGAGAAAATTTCAAAAAATATGACAATATTGTTTTAATGCCTAGTTGCATCCTGCACTAACATATGATGATGTTCAAAGAGGTTTGGAGCCTTTGTTCTCTCCGTTTATCAAGAAAATAATAATTTTATAGTGGTTATTCCATCGATTTAGGGAGTATTATGAAGTTTTACTAAATTAATTGATAAAAACAATTCAACGATGCTCATTTACCATGAAAAAGAGTTTAGCATACATTAATACAAATGTAGAATATGGTAGAAATTTTAAAACAACACTAAAGATTATAGGCTTCAGTATATAAAGTATTTACCAAAAACTCAATATTTTTGTAGGGGTTAGCCCATAGATTTTGAGAAAATTTCAAAAAATATGACAATATTGTTTTAATGCCTAGTTGCATCCTGCACTAACATATGATGATGTTCAAAGAGGTTTGGAGCCTTTGTCGTCTCCGTTTATCAAGAAAATAATAATTTTATAGTGGTTATTCCATCGATTTAGGGAGTATTATGAAGTTTTATTAAATTATTTGATAAAAACAATTGAACGATGCTCATTTACCATGAAAAAGAGTTTAGCATACATTAATACAAATGTAGAATATGGTAGAAATTTTAAAACAACACTAAAGATTATAGGCTTCAGTATATAAAGTATTTACCAAAAACTCAATATTTTTGTAGGGGTTAGCCCATAGATTTTGAGAAAATTTCAAAAAATATGACAATATTGTTTTAATGCCTAGTTGCATCCTGCACTAACATATGATGATGTTCAAAGAGGTTTGGAGCCTTTGTCGTCTCCGTTTATCAAGAAAATAATAATTTTATAGTGGTTATTCCATCGATTTAGGGAGTATTATGAAGTTTTATTAAATTATTGATAAAAACAATTGAACGATGCTCATTTACCATGAAAAAGAGTTTAGCATACATTAATACAAATGTAGAATATGGTAGAAATTTTAAAACAACACTAAAGATTATAGGCTTCAGTATATAAAGTATTTACCAAAAACTCAATATTTTTGTAGGGGTTAGCCCATAGATTTTGAGAAAATTTCAAAAAATATGACAATATTGTTTTAATGCCTAGTTGCATCCTGCACTAACATATGATGATGTTCAAAGAGGTTTGGAGCCTTTGTCGTCTCCGTTTATCAAGAAAATAATAATTTTATAGTGGTTATTCCATCGATTTAGGGAGTATTATGAAGTTTTATTAAATTATTGATAAAAACAATTGAACGATGCTCATTTACCATGAAAAAGAGTTTAGCATACATTAATACAAATGTAGAATATGGTAGAAATTTTAAAACAACACTAAAGATTATAGGCTTCAGTATATAAAGTATTTACCAAAAACTCAATATTTTTGTAGGGGTTAGCCCATAGATTTTGAGAAAATTTCAAAAAATATGACAATATTGTTTTAATGCCTAGTTGCATCCTGCACTAACATATGATGATGTTCAAAGAGGTTTGGAGCCTTTGTCGTCTCCGTTTATCAAGAAAATAATAATTTTATAGTGGTTATTCCATCGATTTAGGGAGTATTATGAAGTTTTATTAAATTATTGATAAAAACAATTGAACGATGCTCATTTACCATGAAAAAGAGTTTAGCATACATTAATACAAATGTAGAATATGGTAGAAATTTTAAAACAACACTAAAGATTATAGGCTTCAGTATATAAAGTATTTACCAAAAACTCAATATTTTTGTAGGGGTTAGCCCATAGATTTTGAGAAAATTTCAAAAAATATGACAATATTGTTTTAATGCCTAGTTGCATCCTGCACTAACATATGATGATGTTCAAAGAGGTTTGGAGCCTTTGTCGTCTCCGTTTATCAAGAAAATAATAATTTTATAGTGGTTATTCCATCGATTTAGGGAGTATTATGAAGTTTTACTAAATTATTTGATAAAAACAATTGAACGATGCTCATTTACCATGAAAAAGAGTTTAGCATACATTAATACAAATGTAGAATATGGTAGAAATTTTAAAACAACACTAAAGATTATAGGCTTCAGTATATAAAGTATTTACCAAAAACTCAATATTTTTGTAGGGGTTAGCCCATAGATTTTGAGAAAATTTCAAAAAATATGACAATATTGTTTTAATGCCTAGTTGCATCCTGCACTAACATATGATGATGTTCAAAGAGGTTTGGAGCCTTTGTCGTCTCCGTTTATCAAGAAAATAATAATTTTATAGTGGTTATTCCATCGATTTAGGGAGTATTATGAAGTTTTACTAAATTATTGATAAAAACAATTGAACGATGCTCATTTACCATGAAAAAGAGTTTAGCATACATTAATACAAATGTAGAATATGGTAGAAATTTTAAAACAACACTAAAGATTATAGGCTTCAGTATATAAAGTATTTACCAAAAACTCAATATTTTTGTAGGGGTTAGCCCATAGATTTTGAGAAAATTTCAAAAAATATGACAATATTGTTTTAATGCCTAGTTGCATCCTGCACTAACATATGATGATGTTCAAAGAGGTTTGGAGCCTTTGTCGTCTCCGTTTATCAAGAAAATAATAATTTTATAGTGGTTATTCCATCGATTTAGGGAGTATTATGAAGTTTTACTAAATTATTGATAAAAACAATTGAACGATGCTCATTTACCATGAAAAAGAGTTTAGCATACATTAATACAAATGTAGAATATGGTAGAAATTTTAAAACAACACTAAAGATTATAGGCTTCAGTATATAAAGTATTTACCAAAAACTCAATATTTTTGTAGGGGTTAGCCCATAGATTTTGAGAAAATTTCAAAAAATATGACAATATTGTTTTAATGCCTAGTTGCATCCTGCACTAACATATGATGATGTTCAAAGAGGTTTGGAGCCTTTGTCGTCTCCGTTTATCAAGAAAATAATAATTTTATAGTGGTTATTCCATCGATTTAGGGAGTATTATGAAGTTTTATTAAATTATTTGATAAAAACAATTGAACGATGCTCATTTACCATGAAAAAGAGTTTAGCATACATTAATACAAATGTAGAATATGGTAGAAATTTTAAAACAACACTAAAGATTATAGGCTTCAGTATATAAAGTATTTACCAAAAACTCAATATTTTTGTAGGGGTTAGCCCATAGATTTTGAGAAAATTTCAAAAAATATGACAATATTGTTTTAATGCCTAGTTGCATCCTGCACTAACATATGATGATGTTCAAAGAGGTTTGGAGCCTTTGTCGTCTCCGTTTATCAAGAAAATAATAATTTTATAGTGGTTATTCCATCGATTTAGGGAGTATTATGAAGTTTTATTAAATTATTGATAAAAACAATTGAACGATGCTCATTTACCATGAAAAAGAGTTTAGCATACATTAATACAAATGTAGAATATGGTAGAAATTTTAAAACAACACTAAAGATTATAGGCTTCAGTATATAAAGTATTTACCAAAAACTCAATATTTTTGTAGGGGTTAGCCCATAGATTTTGAGAAAATTTCAAAAAATATGACAATATTGTTTTAATGCCTAGTTGCATCCTGCACTAACATATGATGATGTTCAAAGAGGTTTGGAGCCTTTGTCGTCTCCGTTTATCAAGAAAATAATAATTTTATAGTGGTTATTCCATCGATTTAGGGAGTATTATGAAGTTTTACTAAATTATTTGATAAAAACAATTGAACGATGCTCATTTACCATGAAAAAGAGTTTAGCATACATTAATACAAATGTAGAATATGGTAGAAATTTTAAAACAACACTAAAGATTATAGGCTTCAGTATATAAAGTATTTACCAAAAACTCAATATTTTTGTAGGGGTTAGCCCATAGATTTTGAGAAAATTTCAAAAAATATGACAATATTGTTTTAATGCCTAGTTGCATCCTGCACTAACATATGATGATGTTCAAAGAGGTTTGGAGCCTTTGTCGTCTCCGTTTATCAAGAAAATAATAATTTTATAGTGGTTATTCCATCGATTTAGGGAGTATTATGAAGTTTTATTAAATTATTTGATAAAAACAATTGAACGATGCTCATTTACCATGAAAAAGAGTTTAGCATACATTAATACAAATGTAGAATATGGTAGAAATTTTAAAACAACACTAAAGATTATAGGCTTCAGTATATAAAGTATTTACCAAAAACTCAATATTTTTGTAGGGGTTAGCCCATAGATTTTGAGAAAATTTCAAAAAATATGACAATATTGTTTTAATGCCTAGTTGCATCCTGCACTAACATATGATGATGTTCAAAGAGGTTTGGAGCCTTTGTCGTCTCCGTTTATCAAGAAAATAATAATTTTATAGTGGTTATTCCATCGATTTAGGGAGTATTATGAAGTTTTACTAAATTAATTGATAAAAACAATTGAACGATGCTCATTTACCATGAAAAAGAGTTTAGCATACATTAATACAAATGTAGAATATGGTAGAAATTTTAAAACAACACTAAAGATTATAGGCTTCAGTATATAAAGTATTTACCAAAAACTCAATATTTTTGTAGGGGTTAGCCCATAGATTTTGAGAAAATTTCAAAAAATATGACAATATTGTTTTAATGCCTAGTTGCATCCTGCACTAACATATGATGATGTTCAAAGAGGTTTGGAGCCTTTGTGTCTCCGTTTATCAAGAAAATAATAATTTTATAGTGGTTATTCCATCGATTTAGGGAGTATTATGAAGTTTTACTAAATTAATTGATAAAAACAATTGAACGATGCTCATTTACCATGAAAAAGAGTTTAGCATACATTAATACAAATGTAGAATATGGTAGAAATTTTAAAACAACACTAAAGATTATAGGCTTCAGTATATAAAGTATTTACCAAAAACTCAATATTTTTGTAGGGGTTAGCCCATAGATTTTGAGAAAATTTCAAAAAATATGACAATATTGTTTTAATGCCTAGTTGCATCCTGCACTAACATATGATGATGTTCAAAGAGGTTTGGAGCCTTTGTCGTCTCCGTTTATCAAGAAAATAATAATTTTATAGTGGTTATTCCATCGATTTAGGGAGTATTATGAAGTTTTATTAAATTATTTGATAAAAACAATTGAACGATGCTCATTTACCATGAAAAAGAGTTTAGCATACATTAATACAAATGTAGAATATGGTAGAAATTTTAAAACAACACTAAAGATTATAGGCTTCAGTATATAAAGTATTTACCAAAAACTCAATATTTTTGTAGGGGTTAGCCCATAGATTTTGAGAAAATTTCAAAAAATATGACAATATTGTTTTAATGCCTAGTTGCATCCTGCACTAACATATGATGATGTTCAAAGAGGTTTGGAGCCTTTGTCGTCTCCGTTTATCAAGAAAATAATAATTTTATAGTGGTTATTCCATCGATTTAGGGAGTATTATGAAGTTTTACTAAATTATTTGATAAAAACAATTGAACGATGCTCATTTACCATGAAAAAGAGTTTAGCATACATTAATACAAATGTAGAATATGGTAGAAATTTTAAAACAACACTAAAGATTATAGGCTTCAGTATATAAAGTATTTACCAAAAACTCAATATTTTTGTAGGGGTTAGCCCATAGATTTTGAGAAAATTTCAAAAAATATGACAATATTGTTTTAATGCCTAGTTGCATCCTGCACTAACATATGATGATGTTCAAAGAGGTTTGGAGCCTTTGTCGTCTCCGTTTATCAAGAAAATAATAATTTTATAGTGGTTATTCCATCGATTTAGGGAGTATTATGAAGTTTTACTAAATTATTGATAAAAACAATTGAACGATGCTCATTTACCATGAAAAAGAGTTTAGCATACATTAATACAAATGTAGAATATGGTAGAAATTTTAAAACAACACTAAAGATTATAGGCTTCAGTATATAAAGTATTTACCAAAAACTCAATATTTTTGTAGGGGTTAGCCCATAGATTTTGAGAAAATTTCAAAAAATATGACAATATTGTTTTAATGCCTAGTTGCATCCTGCACTAACATATGATGATGTTCAAAGAGGTTTGGAGCCTTTGTCGTCTCCGTTTATCAAGAAAATAATAATTTTATAGTGGTTATTCCATCGATTTAGGGAGTATTATGAAGTTTTACTAAATTATTGATAAAAACAATTGAACGATGCTCATTTACCATGAAAAAGAGTTTAGCATACATTAATACAAATGTAGAATATGGTAGAAATTTTAAAACAACACTAAAGATTATAGGCTTCAGTATATAAAGTATTTACCAAAAACTCAATATTTTTGTAGGGGTTAGCCCATAGATTTTGAGAAAATTTCAAAAAATATGACAATATTGTTTTAATGCCTAGTTGCATCCTGCACTAACATATGATGATGTTCAAAGAGGTTTGGAGCCTTTGTCGTCTCCGTTTATCAAGAAAATAATAATTTTATAGTGGTTATTCCATCGATTTAGGGAGTATTATGAAGTTTTATTAAATTATTGATAAAAACAATTGAACGATGCTCATTTACCATGAAAAAGAGTTTAGCATACATTAATACAAATGTAGAATATGGTAGAAATTTTAAAACAACACTAAAGATTATAGGCTTCAGTATATAAAGTATTTACCAAAAACTCAATATTTTTGTAGGGGTTAGCCCATAGATTTTGAGAAAATTTCAAAAAATATGACAATATTGTTTTAATGCCTAGTTGCATCCTGCACTAACATATGATGATGTTCAAAGAGGTTTGGAGCCTTTGTCGTCTCCGTTTATCAAGAAAATAATAATTTTATAGTGGTTATTCCATCGATTTAGGGAGTATTATGAAGTTTTATTAAATTATTTGATAAAAACAATTGAACGATGCTCATTTACCATGAAAAAGAGTTTAGCATACATTAATACAAATGTAGAATATGGTAGAAATTTTAAAACAACACTAAAGATTATAGGCTTCAGTATATAAAGTATTTACCAAAAACTCAATATTTTTGTAGGGGTTAGCCCATAGATTTTGAGAAAATTTCAAAAAATATGACAATATTGTTTTAATGCCTAGTTGCATCCTGCACTAACATATGATGATGTTCAAAGAGGTTTGGAGCCTTTGTCGTCTCCGTTTATCAAGAAAATAATAATTTTATAGTGGTTATTCCATCGATTTAGGGAGTATTATGAAGTTTTATTAAATTATTGATAAAAACAATTGAACGATGCTCATTTACCATGAAAAAGAGTTTAGCATACATTAATACAAATGTAGAATATGGTAGAAATTTTAAAACAACACTAAAGATTATAGGCTTCAGTATATAAAGTATTTACCAAAAACTCAATATTTTTGTAGGGGTTAGCCCATAGATTTTGAGAAAATTTCAAAAAATATGACAATATTGTTTTAATGCCTAGTTGCATCCTGCACTAACATATGATGATGTTCAAAGAGGTTTGGAGCCTTTGTCGTCTCCGTTTATCAAGAAAATAATAATTTTATAGTGGTTATTCCATCGATTTAGGGAGTATTATGAAGTTTTATAAATTATTGATAAAAACAATTGAACGATGCTCATTTACCATGAAAAAGAGTTTAGCATACATTAATACAAATGTAGAATATGGTAGAAATTTTAAAACAACACTAAAGATTATAGGCTTCAGTATATAAAGTATTTACCAAAAACTCAATATTTTTGTAGGGGTTAGCCCATAGATTTTGAGAAAATTTCAAAAAATATGACAATATTGTTTTAATGCCTAGTTGCATCCTGCACTAACATATGATGATGTTCAAAGAGGTTTGGAGCCTTTGTCGTCTCCGTTTATCAAGAAAATAATAATTTTATAGTGGTTATTCCATCGATTTAGGGAGTATTATGAAGTTTTATAAATTATTTGATAAAAACAATTGAACGATGCTCATTTACCATGAAAAAGAGTTTAGCATACATTAATACAAATGTAGAATATGGTAGAAATTTTAAAACAACACTAAAGATTATAGGCTTCAGTATATAAAGTATTTACCAAAAACTCAATATTTTTGTAGGGGTTAGCCCATAGATTTTGAGAAAATTTCAAAAAATATGACAATATTGTTTTAATGCCTAGTTGCATCCTGCACTAACATATGATGATGTTCAAAGAGGTTTGGAGCCTTTGTCGTCTCCGTTTATCAAGAAAATAATAATTTTATAGTGGTTATTCCATCGATTTAGGGAGTATTATGAAGTTTTACTAAATTAATTGATAAAAACAATTGAACGATGCTCATTTACCATGAAAAAGAGTTTAGCATACATTAATACAAATGTAGAATATGGTAGAAATTTTAAAACAACACTAAAGATTATAGGCTTCAGTATATAAAGTATTTACCAAAAACTCAATATTTTTGTAGGGGTTAGCCCATAGATTTTGAGAAAATTTCAAAAAATATGACAATATTGTTTTAATGCCTAGTTGCATCCTGCACTAACATATGATGATGTTCAAAGAGGTTTGGAGCCTTTGTCGTCTCCGTTTATCAAGAAAATAATAATTTTATAGTGGTTATTCCATCGATTTAGGGAGTATTATGAAGTTTTATTAAATTATTGATAAAAACAATTGAACGATGCTCATTTACCATGAAAAAGAGTTTAGCATACATTAATACAAATGTAGAATATGGTAGAAATTTTAAAACAACACTAAAGATTATAGGCTTCAGTATATAAAGTATTTACCAAAAACTCAATATTTTTGTAGGGGTTAGCCCATAGATTTTGAGAAAATTTCAAAAAATATGACAATATTGTTTTAATGCCTAGTTGCATCCTGCACTAACATATGATGATGTTCAAAGAGGTTTGGAGCCTTTGTGTCTCCGTTTATCAAGAAAATAATAATTTTATAGTGGTTATTCCATCGATTTAGGGAGTATTATGAAGTTTTATTAAATTATTTGATAAAAACAATTGAACGATGCTCATTTACCATGAAAAAGAGTTTAGCATACATTAATACAAATGTAGAATATGGTAGAAATTTTAAAACAACACTAAAGATTATAGGCTTCAGTATATAAAGTATTTACCAAAAACTCAATATTTTTGTAGGGGTTAGCCCATAGATTTTGAGAAAATTTCAAAAAATATGACAATATTGTTTTAATGCCTAGTTGCATCCTGCACTAACATATGATGATGTTCAAAGAGGTTTGGAGCCTTTGTGTCTCCGTTTATCAAGAAAATAATAATTTTATAGTGGTTATTCCATCGATTTAGGAGTATTATGAAGTTTTACTAAATTAATTGATAAAAACAATTGAACGATGCTCATTTACCATGAAAAAGAGTTTAGCATACATTAATACAAATGTAGAATATGGTAGAAATTTTAAAACAACACTAAAGATTATAGGCTTCAGTATATAAAGTATTTACCAAAAACTCAATATTTTTGTAGGGGTTAGCCCATAGATTTTGAGAAAATTTCAAAAAATATGACAATATTGTTTTAATGCCTAGTTGCATCCTGCACTAACATATGATGATGTTCAAAGAGGTTTGGAGCCTTTGTCGTCTCCGTTTATCAAGAAAATAATAATTTTATAGTGGTTATTCCATCGATTTAGGGAGTATTATGAAGTTTTACTAAATTAATTGATAAAAACAATTGAACGATGCTCATTTACCATGAAAAAGAGTTTAGCATACATTAATACAAATGTAGAATATGGTAGAAATTTTAAAACAACACTAAAGATTATAGGCTTCAGTATATAAAGTATTTACCAAAAACTCAATATTTTGTAGGGGTTAGCCCATAGATTTTGAGAAAATTTCAAAAAATATGACAATATTGTTTTAATGCCTAGTTGCATCCTGCACTAACATATGATGATGTTCAAAGAGGTTTGGAGCCTTTGTCGTCTCCGTTTATCAAGAAAATAATAATTTTATAGTGGTTATTCCATCGATTTAGGGAGTATTATGAAGTTTTACTAAATTATTTGATAAAAACAATTGAACGATGCTCATTTACCATGAAAAAGAGTTTAGCATACATTAATACAAATGTAGAATATGGTAGAAATTTTAAAACAACACTAAAGATTATAGGCTTCAGTATATAAAGTATTTACCAAAAACTCAATATTTTTGTAGGGGTTAGCCCATAGATTTTGAGAAAATTTCAAAAAATATGACAATATTGTTTTAATGCCTAGTTGCATCCTGCACTAACATATGATGATGTTCAAAGAGGTTTGGAGCCTTTGTCGTCTCCGTTTATCAAGAAAATAATAATTTTATAGTGGTTATTCCATCGATTTAGGAGTATTATGAAGTTTTACTAAATTAATTGATAAAAACAATTGAACGATGCTCATTTACCATGAAAAAGAGTTTAGCATACATTAATACAAATGTAGAATATGGTAGAAATTTTAAAACAACACTAAAGATTATAGGCTTCAGTATATAAAGTATTTACCAAAAACTCAATATTTTTGTAGGGGTTAGCCCATAGATTTTGAGAAAATTTCAAAAAATATGACAATATTGTTTTAATGCCTAGTTGCATCCTGCACTAACATATGATGATGTTCAAAGAGGTTTGGAGCCTTTGTCGTCTCCGTTTATCAAGAAAATAATAATTTTATAGTGGTTATTCCATCGATTTAGGGAGTATTATGAAGTTTTATTAAATTATTTGATAAAAACAATTGAACGATGCTCATTTACCATGAAAAAGAGTTTAGCATACATTAATACAAATGTAGAATATGGTAGAAATTTTAAAACAACACTAAAGATTATAGGCTTCAGTATATAAAGTATTTACCAAAAACTCAATATTTTTGTAGGGGTTAGCCCATAGATTTTGAGAAAATTTCAAAAAATATGACAATATTGTTTTAATGCCTAGTTGCATCCTGCACTAACATATGATGATGTTCAAAGAGGTTTGGAGCCTTTGTCGTCTCCGTTTATCAAGAAAATAATAATTTTATAGTGGTTATTCCATCGATTTAGGGAGTATTATGAAGTTTTATTAAATTATTTGATAAAAACAATTGAAAGATGCTCATTTACCATGAAAAAGAGTTTAGCATACATTAAACAAATGTAGAATATGGTATAAATTTTAAAACAACACTAAAGATTATAGGCTTCAGTATATAAAGTATTTACCAAAAACTCAATATTTTGTAGGGGTTAGCCCATAGATTTTGAGAAAATTTCAAAAAATATGACAATATTGTTTTAATGCCTAGTTGCATCCTGCACTAACATATGATGATGTTCAAAGAGGTTTGGAGCCTTTGTGCTCTCCGTTTATCAAGAAAATAATAAATTTATAGTGGTTATTCCATCGATTTAGGGAGTATTATGAAGTTTTATTAAATTATTTGATAAAAACAATTGAAAGATGCTCATTTACCATGAAAAGAAGTTTAGCATACATTAATACAAATGTAGAATATGGTAGAAATTTTAAAACAACACTAAAGATTATAGGCTTCAGTATATAAAGTATTTACCAAAAACTCAATATTTTTGTAGGGGTTAGCCCATAGATTTTGAGAAAATTTCAAAAAGTATGAAAATATTTTTTTAATGCCTAGTTGTATCTTGCACTAACATATGATGATGTTCAAAGAGGTTTGGAGCCTTTGTGCTCTCCGTTTATCAAGAAAATAATAATTTTATAGTGGTTATTCCATCGATTTAGAAGGTATTATGAAGTTTTACTAAATTAATTGATAAAAACGATTGAACGATGCTCATTTACCATGAAAAAGAGTTTAGCATACATTAATACAAATGTAGAATATGGTAGAAATTTTAAAACAACACTAAAGATTATAGGCTTCAGTATATAAAGTATTTACCAAAAACTTAATATTTTTGTAGGGGTTAGCCCATAGATTTTGAAAAAATTTCAAAAAATATGACAATATTGTTTTAATGCCTAGTTGCATCCTGCACTAACATATGATGATGTTCAAAGAGGTTTGGAGCCTTTGTGCTCTCCGTTAATCAAGAAAATAATAATTTTATAGTGGTTATTCCATCGATTTAGGGGGTATTATGAAGCTTTACTAAATTAATTGATAAAAACAATTGAACGATGCTCATTTACCATGAAAAAGAGTTTAGCATACATTAATACAAATGTAGAATATGGTAGAAATTTTAAAACAACACTAAAGATTATAGGCTTCAGTATATAAAGTATATACCAAAAACTCAAAATTTTTGTAGGGGTTAGGCCATAGATTTTGAGAAATTTCAAAAAATATGACAATATTGTTTTAATGCCTAGTTCCATCCTGCACTAACATATAATGATGTTCAAAGAGGTTTGGAGTCTTTGTCGTCTCCGTTTATTAAGAAAATAATAATTTTATAGTGGTTATTCCATTGATTTAGGTAACATGTGACTTCGTTTTTGGATTGTAAGTAGAATTTCTGGAATGAAAAACTGGAAAATGGGTTTCCTTCCAAGAATACGTTACGCAATGAAACCAGACGAAGCTTATGGACTTGTATTATCATGGGACAATGTCGTGGTAAGTCTTTTACACCATCTTTGTGTTTGTAAGTTCGATACTCGAACCTTCCTCTTCTGGCGGGAAGTGAAGATTTGTCTTATTAAATATATCTGTCTTTAGTTTGTGTTGCTGACTCGGTCCTATTATTTGGTAAATCTCAAAAGTTGTAGATTAGAATTGTGTGGATTATGCATATACTAGTTCTGGACCTAGTAGATTAGTTACAAACTCTTTTTTTTCTTTTATTGCACGAGATTTTTCTGTCAATATTGGTTTATTGCTTATGATGTTTTCATGTTAGTCCATGATGTTTATTGCTTATATATTTTTGGAATTCAAGCCCTTTTCTCATGGTATAACGAGATCTATGTTTCTGCTAGATTCATATCCTCTGCTTGGTTATATATTTGCTGATGCTTTTGTATTCATTATCCGTTCCAGGCAGTAGTTTCCGAGGAAAATGATATGGAATCGATAGCTCATTGTTTTCTTTCCGCAGCTGTGAGGGTAAATGCCAATCTTAACCAGTTTTCTCTGAGAAATGTTGTCGAAAAGTTTAAAGCTTTATCGCAGTTGGATAGGAAACCATCAAAATGTGTTGTGTTTGAGGATGATCCTAGTGATATAACCGCTGCTCACAATTGTACTATGATGGCAGTTGGATTAATCAGTGTTCATTGAGAGTAAGTATATATGTTAACCTTCTTTGAGGAACAAGAAGTATCTCCAGCATGTAACTTTTTTTATCAAAAACAACTCTGCAGGTATGATCTGATTCAGGCTGATCTTGCAGTTGGATCACGAGATACAAATCATAGAAAAATTGCCGCTGGAAAGAAAAATAGCCATCGCTACCATTTTCTAAGCATTTGGTCGTGGCATATAAGTGTTTGATACAAGGCATGAACCGGATATATCCAGTGAAATTTCAAGCTTATATTGGTCCTTTTCTTTTATGTTTATCTGCTTCAAGATCAATGTTGTAATATCTTTGAGCTGTACATGTTTTTGTTTTGTGGATTTTCATGAGAAAGCGATGGAAAGTGGACCCAAGAAAACATTCTTGGGAGCTTTGGACAATGGCATCAATGGTGGGCTGTTGAAACCGAATCAGATACTTTAAAGTAGAACCCAAAAAAAGACAAAAACTAAAATAGTGACTGTTCATGCAAAAGTGATGAAACTGAAGTATATACCCATTTGTGTATTAAAGCAAACAATATTTTGATCATTGGAGATTATGAAGTTCAAGTTCTCACTTACTCTACTATCTCTATGGTGAAGAAGATTCTGGCTACACAATCTTGGGTTTACTAATCTCTAATGAAATATTTTGTTACGTCGAAATAGCATTTTTTATATATTAGGCCATATTAAAAGAGAATGATTAGAGAATAAGAAAAGAGTAAAGAGATTGTTCTTTTGAGAAATGGATAAATGGAAATTTGATTGTTACAAGTAAACCTAAAAGGACCTTTGATTCACACTGCGAATTTGATTGACATGTGCTCTATTAGTTGTAGGTACTCCACAGAATCGCACAAATCACATAACTTTTGTAAAGAATCTCTCCTGAATTATTTTTAGATTAAGAATTATTTAGTAAATAATTAATGTATTAATTCATTTCGGCATATTATTGGCATGGTTTAAAAAAAAAACGAAAAAGAAAAGTGGGGACATGTTTTGTAGTACTACTAATTATAATCAGAATGTTCTTTGAGAGACTTCGTTTCCCTTGTTCAATTGTGGCATTAGCTTAAACTCGTAATGATTAGATTCTCCAGTGTCCCAACTGTCATTACTAGCTATTAGTGGCTTTTGGTTAACATATTTTTATGCTCTGAAAAAAGTTTCAAACACATTGTGGTTGAGTGAAATTGGTTTTGTTGGTTTCAACTTTCAACCCAAGTTTATTTTCTATAATGATAATAATGAATACTTCTTACATTTGTTTGCGTTTTGTTGAACTAATTTGAATTAAGTCATCCCTAGTTATGTATATAAATTGTTAAAAAGTTTGTACATATGTAAGTTTGTTCCTTATAAACCCTAAAGTCTTCCATAATTAGTATTTTGTCTCTGGATATTAACATGAAGGATTGAAGGTCTCATCCTACAATAGTAAATGTTTGTCTTGAAATGGGGATTCAATATATTTTCAAAAAACAATTAGTGATGTAATGACACGTTTATGTAAAAATAAACAGGGAGAAAAGTTATAAATTTGAATTTTGTATTCATCCGGTTGGATCTTAGCTTTATTTATCTTAATCAATACTTCTAATTAAGTGGATGTGATCGTAATGCGACTTTTGGACAAATTTGTACCAACAAAAAAATTGGGTCCATTTCTCCCCAGCCAGCAAAATAGTTGATTTTGACACAGACAATGATATAGAAATTAACCAAAACAAATGGTATGGTGAACTATCTAGCATTTTCCCCACTTTTTTTTTGCCATACTTAAATGATAATTAATCTGCTAAAATAGGCTTCTAAAGACCAAAGAAACTGAAACAAAACAAAACCGAGAAAATAGAGTATATATATATGTGAGGTAGTTGACCAAAAGAAAATACGATATGTGAGGTAAACTGTTCAATATTTTCTTTCCACGTTGTTTGAGACAACATTTATACAAATTACTGTGCTGTTGTCTTCTTTCACATATGTTTTCCAAATGGAGAGACCATCGGCTAAGTAAAATAATCCAACTAACATACAAGAAGACAAGATATGGTGCTTGTGTTGCCTACACACTTGCGATAAAATGAGACAAAAGTCTGCATCCAATTAGTATCGAAATCTTGAAAAGTTAGTAATATCTTTCTTAGGATCGATTCATTCAGGCTTCGAATGGTGACCATTGTCCCGCCCCGCCCCGCAGTTAACAGTAACAAAAATTTCTACATATACTATATATCTATACATTTTTATAACTGTTAAAACTACACCACAGTTGAACTGCTTGTCCCGCACCGCTCAAACCGCAGTCACCATTCGGAGCCTGAGTTCTGTAAAACACCGTAATCATGTTTTACCCGTTTACTATATAGAGAAATAAATTCGAAACTAAGTTATGTAAGATGGTGTGGCCAATAGTCTTGATAAAAATAGTTGCATGTATCATTGCTTTTTTGAAAATATGTACTAAAATATTAATGATTAACAATTGACAAAATTAAGATTAGCGAGTTTTTGTGAAAAGAAGAAAGATAAACACAAGAGGTAAAAAAGTAGAGGTCAACACTTTGGCACTAATCACTTTGGTTTGGCCAACTTCATCATTACAAAGTTCAAACTCTCCACTGATTATACGTTCTTAATCTCCCAGTCTCCCACAAATACACTGTATCTAATAATTTAGTAAAATTTATTTTTATGTTTAAAAGACTAGTGAAGTAATGGTAGCCATAAACCACCTAAAACATGGGATCAATTCATCAATCTGATGACCTAGTTGAAGTAGTTCAATTTGAAATAGTTAGACGTTATCTGCTTAGCTTGAAGAAAAAATGACAAAATGACAAGTAACATTTAGCTGCTAAGCTTGAAGACATGTGGCTGGACTGGCTGGGTTTGAGAATGTTGATTTATTATCCAGTAACCTAATCGATCTAGTTAGTAGAAAATTAAAATATTGAGGTAGTAATTTTCTGGTTTGATATTTTAGTAGGGGAGGATACGACAAACAAATAAAACGTTGTAGGAAGACTTTAAGGCTAAGTGGTTTACTTTGCTAAAAGTACCGTAAACTGAGTGATTGAGACCTCAATTCCATCACGCTCCTTTTTGTTTTGTTCACCTCTATTTCTCATCAGGTTCCATTTTCATATTCCATTTTTTTTTTCTTCTTATCATCCACTATTGATTCTTCAAAATATAATTGTATGTGTAAAGTTCAGAAAATAGTTTGGTTATCTACATCATTTTATACGCTTGATGATTAATACGTATTTAACCAGTAGCGTTCTAAGATGAATATCATAGAAAGAAATAGTACTAGATCTTTGTTTTCGTCTACTTGAATATTGTATTATAAATTTTTAACATTTATTATAACTTTTCTTTAGTGGATGTTTTTCGTAGTGACCTGACCATCCATGCAACGTAGTAACTTTTGATATATTTATAAATTGGCGATAAATAAGTAATGAATATCTAAGCTATACTCCTATTCCTAAGCACAAACATTAGAAACGAACAGAAACATATTTCTAATATCTCACAATAAATATCTTATCCATATAACATTAATTATTTTAATATAGTTTTTAATATCAAAATTTGATTATAAAAACAAATATGTGAAAATGAGTATTTCACGAATTTTGTTGAATATTTGAATTAAAACACTTTTTGTCTCATGTTTTCAACTTTTTCATCTATAAATGTATAAATAAT
The DNA here is from genome assembly GCF_020379485.1 of Brassica napus. Taxonomy (NCBI): domain Eukaryota; kingdom Viridiplantae; phylum Streptophyta; class Magnoliopsida; order Brassicales; family Brassicaceae; genus Brassica; species Brassica napus. Next base: position 28,711,300 of record NC_063434.1, on the reverse strand, counting down.
CTTTTTGAAATGACAGTGCTCTAAAAGTAAATAAAAAGGTTTTTTTGAAGAAATATATATTAACATTAGTATTAGATAATAGATCGACAATTGAAAGCTAAGATTCAGATGGTAGTGCCTTGTTGGTTGTCGAAATCATGTGGAAGGGAACAAAACTGACAGCTCAAAATGAGTAACCGAACGATACTTTCACATGAAACTTTCATTAAAAATATCACTTCTTTATTCTCAAAAAAACTTTCATTCAATTCATTTCATATTTTATTCCGTTTTATATATTTCTTGTTTCTTTGTGTGGAAATTTCTTGGTTTTTGAAAAAATAATGTTTTATATAATACAATACCTTCCAAGAAAGATATAATGCTGTTTGATTTTTCTTTTCGAGGGAGCGCCACTAGCTTATGATCTATTTGTTACTTATCCAATTGAAAAGAGCCTAAAGAAAAGAGTATATTTGTAAGTCGGATACAAAGTGGAAACATGTCGAATCGTGTTCCTCTTTACAGACACAAAACTATATTTAGTCTTGGTGGTCGGTATATTAATGTCTTGATCTGGTTAACCTCTAAAAGTATTACCCAAAAATGTTAATATTACTCTTAAAGTCGATTCCTCATTGATGGGTTTCAGATGATATACATAGCTATAAACTGGACTACGAGAAAACGACTTTTAGAATAATATTAACATTGACTATATCACTTACACATATATCTTATCTTTAGTGTCTTTTAGTATATCGATCAATATTTGTGAAGAACGATTCTAGTTTTACAATGTATGAACACACACCTTCTGCTCACTATATGGGAGACCTTGATGGCATCATGGTTCTGGATTACGATATTCCATCTTGCAAGTGATTTACTGACATATCTTTAGATAATTTAATTTTTAACTAGTACATGCTACTAAAAGCCATAACTCATAAATGAAAATTAAATTAAAATGACAAAAATATATGCGATTTAGGGCCTGACTGGTTCAAACGCAGCGGTTGCGGTTGCGGTTGCGGGAGTTTGTGGATGCGGGCGGTTGCGGTTTCTAGCGGTTTTAAAAGATTTGTACGACTGGTACTGCGGTTAAAAATTGGTGCGTTTGCGGGTAATTTATGACTGGCTAACTACCAAATGCGGTAACAGTCAAATAATAAATTAATAATATTTACATTTAATATAATTATAAAAATATCAAAAATCATAAAATTATAATAAATATAAAATTTATATTTAGAAAGTTATAATTTTAATTTTTGAAAATTTAATGAAATTGTTTTTATTATAAAATTTTATAATATTAATTAAAATATAATAGATATATTTTAATATTTTCATAATTTCAATTTTAAATTTTTATTAAATATTTTTACTTTTGTATATATATTGTTTTAGAAAAAAGAAAAAAAAATTTACCCTCCCGCAACCGCCCGCAACCGCAAACGCTAGCTGGATCCAGCTTTTGAATTTATGAGATTCGGAGCGGTTTGAAGCGGTTTAGAACGATTTGAGTGATTGTTGCAAACCGCTGACAACCGCTATTAACCGCAAAAGCTGCGTTTGCGGGTGGTAGCGGGAAAACCAGTCGTCCCCTTAATTCTGTGAGGTGGAGCCGCTGAATTATGATCGAGAAACATAAAAATGTTTGTACTTTTACCAAAAAAATAACATGAAATTGTTCAAGTAGTTCAAATGCATTTATTAATTGCAAATTTTACTACGCCAAAAGAAAAAACGATTGCCGAATAAGGGCATCTCCTCACGTGTAGAAATCGGCCACCACCAATCCATATTCCAATAATTGATTATAATTTCACAAACCAGATACTATGGTATTTATTTTTACTTTTAAAAATATAAAAACGATACGGTACAAACGATCTGTTTAAAACATTATATGATAATTAAGTCTATGATTCATGTAGATTTTGTGTAATTTTATGATATATCTGTTTTGCGATTAGAATTATTCATACTGGTGAAGAGATTACCAAAGCTAAATGCAGGGTCGGCCGTGAGATTTTGAGAATCTATGGTAATCTCTATGTAAATTTTTTTAATATAAATTTAAGGGTCTAAAATGTTTTTTTTTTTGGATCTTATGTTTATATAGTTTTCTTCACAAAAGGGACATCTAGTACATGTAAACATATTAATATAAATACTCACTAGAATAGGTATGCAACAAAAGGTATGCATCTTATAACTCACATGAAAATATAAATAATATATATACAACAAAATCACGTGCACGTCATTTGGAATTCAATTATTCGAATACTTACGTAAAATTATGAATTATGCTTCTATCATTCTGAATTCTCTTCATTTTATATCATGAGGTAATGAGGCAATGAGCTAGACACATTTTGTATTCGTTTGCTTACCAGTACGTACCATGACATACTTTTGTATTCGTTTCCCTGCTTCCATCTTTTTAAAGCAAAAAGGAAGTCTACAAATCCAATATTAACTGTTATTTGATTCATCCGTCGTCATTTGAATCATTATCATTTTCATCATAGGTATATAAGATGACCGTATGATTGACTTTTTGTGTTCTTCGTAAAAAGAGAAATCGTTTGGAAAAACAGATATTCGTGAGTGGAGACTGCGGAGTATGACTAACGTTCAAAAAATATGGCGTACAGAACAAAAGACTGATGTATTGTGTATCTTATACGAACTATAATCACACGCTGCATCAACACAATGTGTTATAGGTCACTCTTTGAAGATACTTAATAATGATTTATAATCAGTTTCATTAAGGTTACGCCCCTTTTTTTTTGATTGACGGTTTCTCAACAATTTATACGTAGTAGATTTGGGACTAGTGGGAGAATAAAGGTACTAGGGTCTAAGAAAATAGAATGATGTCATGTATGAGCTGTAACTTGTGAGATAATATAGCCCATACAATAAACATCCAATTCGAGTTTTATTTTCTTGTTCAAAAATGTCGTCTTATCATTTACTTTCATGAACAAATTTTCAATGTAGACTCAATTCAACGAACTATATCGTGAGTAACTTATACGCAAAGTAGATGATCAATTCTCCTATGTATAGTTATTTCTTATTTGCCACTTCACTGACCATTTATTGATATTAATAATACTTTATGATCGGAAATTTTTTACCTTTATATCTGGAACAGTGTGACGTCTATTTAGACCATGTTAATGAATGTAATATCTAGGCATGTAAATCCTACAATGAATTTATTTGAAAATGATGATTAACGCGCGCGGCGATTTAAATTTAAGATAAGGATATGTAGTCTAGTAGTAGTTCACTGGGTTGTACTAATGATGTTGAATTATCATTACTAGGTAATAACCCGGGCTACGCCGCGGGATCTTTCTTTATGGTTATAGTTTAATATGATGAAATCAAGTTCTATTGTGTAAGTAAATAATTTTATTAATACCATTCATAAGTTTTGTACTTCGAACTGATAATCTAAACGTATATTACACATTGCTAAGAATTAGAAATAGCGTTAACAAAAGTTGAAGTGATCTAAAGGATCACCTGCTCTACGTGTTGGTTTAGTATATGAAAATTATTTTAAGTAAGGATTTTATGTTTTTTTTTGTCATGTATGAAATTTGGATAGTTCTCCTCCTTGCCTATCTTGTCTTATCAATGTAAGTTGATGGGTCTTCATTGTATGCCTGCCAAGATAATCCTCCATGAACAGGAACCTCAACCATCTTCATCCTTGAGGTTTGAGCACCAACCTAAAGCCAAAACCAGCATACTCTTTGTCAGTACACATAAAACCAAGAAGAAGCATTTTAAAACCTTGATCCATGAAAAATATAATGATCTTCTTACCCTGGCTGTGTTGTAAACTGTGTTTTTGCAGTCAGGGAGAATACTAATAGACCACGGAGGTAGATTGTAGTGGTTGCTCCCAAAAGAAACTTTGGCGTAAGATCTTGGATTGTAGTTTGCTAAGAATGCAGAACAAGCCCCAGATTTCGATTTGTACACATGAGCCTGCACATTTACAAATGTACAAAAGTTTTTAACAAGTTGATCAAAGCAAAAAAATATTAACGAAGAAATAAATTTAAAAAAGGCGTTGAGTTGGGACCTCTTGATAGTTTCCAAGGGGCATCCTCGTGGGCTCTCCTGATACTAATGCTGGCTCACACAGCTTGATCGCTCTATGCAAATATTTCAAGTGCCCCCACTTAGGCTGTCTTTCAAGTCCTGTTTGTATTACAATGAAGATAATAATTACTATCTTTAGTCAATAGAAGAAAAAAAAATGAGATTTAGCAAAGCTTACCGTATTCGTCTAGAGGCGCGTCATAGTCATAGCTGGTTGCAATAAACGGACCACCAGCAGTTCGACCAAAATTTGTTCCACCGTGATACTGAGTAATAAACCAGTGTATGAGAACTGGAATAGCTCAAATCAACAGAAGCTTCACTTTAGCCTTACCATATAGTAATTGATGAAAGAGCCACCCTTTTGAATAAACCTTGCAACGGAAAAGGCCATATCTGCAGCTGGACGATAAGGAACTGGGCCTCCAAACTTTGTAAACCTGTAGAAACATTAGAGAACACAGACTGAGATCCACCCTGAAGCAATAATAGAAGAAGAGATTCACTTTTGAGTTTCTGCTTTTACCATCCCCTTCTGTTTGAGCTAGATACTCGTGATGCGGCTGGTAAATGAAATTGGTTCGACCTGTCTGCTGTAGAAGAACTCAACGCCGACGAGCTCGGAGAAGAGGAGGAGGAGGAAGAGATGAGATCTGAAGAGGAGGAGGAGGAAGATATGAGATCTGAAGCCTCCACGGCTCAAAAGAATTACTTGTGGCTCGACCAGTCCACGTTTGAGGGATTCTATTGATCGTCGCGTCGTCTTGAGAAGCTGAAAAACTGAGGAGAAGCTGAGAAACTGAGTAAGGAGGGGGAGGATGAGTCGGAGATGAGATCTGAAGACTCCGACGTTATCTCTCTTTTCCTTGACGTGTATTATCAAAATGATTACATTGGTTCCTCAACTTTTTTCATTTGATGACATGTCAATCCCACAACCATTTTAAACGCTGATGTGTCATGTTTTGGAGAAAACCAAGCCTAATTATTGTGTTGATTTAATGTTATGTGTGGAAAGAAGTACGTTGCTAACAACCATAAAAGTTAAGTTGCAAATCTTTTAGTTTATGTATTTTTTGTGATCCACTAATTAAACAATTAGCGTAGTTTTATGCATTTTAATTTTAAATAGCGTTTTTTTTGGTCAAAATTAATTTTAAATAGCGTAAGATTAAATAATCCCCTCCAACCTATTCGATTGTTGTAGTCAGACCGATATCTTTGACTTGCTATCAACAAATTGAGTAAAAAATTGACTAACACAACGGTCCACGTGAAAATCAATTCTCCTATTATATAATTTAATTTAATAGTCTATATTACATTTTGTAAGCGAAAACTAGCTTGCCAAAAAATGCTACCAAACAACCTTTAATTCTACAAGATATGTTGACAAAAAAATATTTCTGCAAGATATCACCATATTTTAAAACAAATTTTGGGAGAGAAAAAAAGAGTCAGCTGATCACAATATAAACGATGAGTTAGGTCAGTGTTGTTCACACTTGAATTTGTAGCCAAGTCTATAACGTTTCCTCTTCTGGCGGTAACTGCACATGTGCATACACACCATAATCATATATAGAAATTAAACAATGGCCGAGTTGTTCATATTGCGTCGTGTTTTAATTCATTATTAACTCAAAAACGATACAAGTTATACTAATCATTTAAATTTACTAAACACACTTATGTTTGGATTTATTGAGTTATAGCATTTTACCATTTATACAACAAGAATGACCCACAATTTGACGTTGTTTAACAAGCATTAATTTGTAATTACAACTACAAAAGTTACTATGAGTCAATACCAAATCTCTTAATTTCGCTTATTCAATATAAGCAAAAGCTACCGCACTCGTTACATTGTTTAGTGAACAACTATATATATAAGTGATGTACAAAAAGTGATGTAATTCACTCAGTTACCTACTGTACACAAGATCAATGCAAATGACTCAACTTGCAACACCTTTAAAAAAAAAATATTGTCAATAATCTAAAGAATTATTCATGAATTATAATGTAACATATAATCGTATACTAACTAGTTGACTAATTACTCAACTAATTAAGCTTCTACTATTTGCATTACACCACCCTGCCGACTCCGAATGGTAACTGCGGTTTGAGCGATGCGGGACAAGCGGTTTAACTGCGGTGCGGTTTTAATAGTTATAAAAATGTATAGATATATGGTATATGTAGAGATTTTTGTTACTGTTAACTGCGGTGCGGGACGGGCGGTTCGTAACATTCGAACCCTCAATACGTATTCACAATCTCAGTTGAAAAAAATAAAACATTCTTTATTTATCAAAACGTTAAAGACACACACTTGTCTTAAAATAAATAAAATAGAATAAATAGTAGTAATACATTTGCAATCCCGAACAAAATCAACATTTAAAAAGTATATATTACAAATAAATAAAGGAAAAATAAAGAAACAAAATCGTGAACACATGGTTGCATGAGAGATACTTCTCTCCTAAAGATCCACTTCCTCTAAACCAGAATCTTTCCTCTTTCTCTAATCATATCAAATCTCCCTATATATACACACACAAACACATTGATATATATATATAAACACCCTGAACTCTTCACTAAATTACAAAACTAAAAAAGTTTGTACTTTTCATTTCTCCAATGGAGCAAGAACTACCTTCTAGTACCAGACCCAAGCCCAAGCTACTAAACCGGCTCAACACATACGTGGGCTCAAGCCGGATCGGTAAGCGGTTCAAACTCGCCGAACGCAACTCAACTTTCACGACGGAGCTCCGTGCCGGTACGGCGACTTTCCTCACCATGGCTTATATCCTCGCCGTAAACGCCTCCATCCTCTCCGACTCCGGCGGAACTTGCTCTGTCTCCGACTGTGTCCCACTCTGCTCAAACCCGACCCTCCTACCTTCCCAGTGTACCGGACCGGGTCTCAGATTAATCCAACCGGACGTAACCTGTAAATTCGATCCGGTTAATCCCGGTTACGCAGCCTGCCTCGAAGGACTCCGAAAGGATCTAATCGTCGCCACCGTGGCTTCCTCCTTGATCGGATGCGTGATCATGGGACTGATGGCGAATCTCCCTCTAGCGTTAGCTCCTGGAATGGGAACCAACGCTTACTTCGCTTACACAGCCGTCGGTTTCCACGGATCCGGTTCAATCTCGTACCAAACCGCTCTCGCCGCGGTTTTCATCGAGGGGTTAATATTCCTCTTCATCTCCGCCATAGGCTTCAGAACGAAGCTAGCGAAACTCGTCCCTAAACCGGTCCGAATCAGCTCATCCGCCGGTATAGGCCTCTTCCTCGCCTTCATCGGTTTACAAAACAACCAAGGACTCGGTTTAGTCGGTTACAGCCCCTCCACTCTAGTAACTCTCGCCGCGTGTCCAGCCTCGTCACGTGCCTCGTTAGCTCCCGTTATAACGTCGGCTAACGGAACCGTCACTTTCGGTTCCGTTTCCGGCGATATCATGTGCCTCCACGGGCGCATGGAGAGCCCCACCTTCTGGCTGGGCATCGTCGGGTTCGTGATCATCGCTTACTGCCTGATCAAGAACGTGAAAGGAGCGATGATCTACGGGATCGTGTTCGTAACGGCGGTTTCGTGGTTCCGTAACACGGAGGTAACGGCGTTTCCGAACACAACGGCGGGAGATAACGCGCACGATTATTTCAAAAAGATCGTCGACGTCCACGTCATCAAGAATACAGCTGGAGCGTTAAGCTTCTCGGGGATAAGCAAAGGGCATTTCTGGGAAGCGTTGGTGACTTTCCTCTACGTTGATATTTTGGACACGACGGGGACGCTCTACTCCATGGCGAGGTTCGCCGGATTCGTCGACGAGAAGGGAGACTTCGAGGGGCAGTACTTCGCGTTCATGTCCGACGCGTCCGCGATCGTGATCGGATCGCTGCTAGGGACGTCGCCGGTGACGGTTTTTATTGAATCCTCGACGGGGATAAGGGAGGGAGGGAGGACGGGGCTGACGGCGATCACGGTGGCGGTTTACTTCTTCTTCGCGATGTTTTTCACGCCGCTGCTGGCTTCGATTCCGGCGTGGGCGGTTGGACCGCCGTTGATACTGGTGGGGGTGATGATGATGAAGGCGGTGACGGAGATAGATTGGGGAGATATGAGGGAGGCGATTCCGGCGTTTGTGACGATGATTCTGATGCCGTTGACGTACTCGGTGGCGTATGGGTTGATCGGAGGGATTGGGACGTATGTTGTGTTGCATCTGTGGGACTGGGGAGAGGATGGGATGGTGAAGTTTGGGTTATTGAAAAGGAAAGTTGAGGAAGAAGAAGAGGTTAATGATAGTAATGGACTTGTTAAAGTTAACGACACTCACACGTCTGTTTAGATTTTTATTTCTTCTATTTTTTTTTACATTGGTTTTCTTAGATGGATTATTGATTTATTTCTCTTGAAGATGTAAGAAAAGAAAATGTAAAGATGGGTTCTTGAATTGGTGTCAGGTTGATTACTATCAAACTCATAGATGACTAGTGTTACTAAGTACATCATCACAGCTCAAATCTAACAAAAGACTTCACTGAGAAGGAAGAAACTTTTGGTCAATGCATGTACCATAAAGAAGAAGTAAAAGTAAAAGCACAAGCAAAAGGGATGAATCCAAAAAGAGTCAACTGAATACAGATAACAAAATGACACTTTTCAGATGATCTAAACCAAAAAAAGCCTAACACCGCCATGCTTTCCCTTTGCAACCCCAAATGCCAACAGCTTTCTTCTTAACTGCGTACTGCATCAGGTCTCAACATAACCAAAAGTCTTTTCCACTTAAAGTAGAATCAAACATAGAAGTTATTATTGTTATTTTTTTTGGGCAAATAAGAGACTGATTACTGCTGCAAAGGTGTACATAACAGACGAAAGTCGAAAGACTGACTTGCAAGAACAAATTTAGCTAAGAGTACATGCAGTACAGTTGTCAAAGCGAGGCATAAAAGAGAGAAAATAGTGGAGACAAGAAGAGAGTAGCAAGGATTCGAATATCACTAATGATGCCTGCAATATGCTGAGATGAAGCACCTTAGGGTCAAAGTGAAAGTGAAGCAAATCCAAGAAGCGCAAGGGCTCTATCTAACTCTATCGGAGGCTCAACCTGAGCAGGAGAGGGTGGAGCTCCCAGTCTCTCAAGAGCAGGTGACCTACTGTTCACTTGGCCTTTGTCCGGTAAATTCATGCGATTCCTTTGAGTTCTAGGAGGACGTTTTCTTGTACTCTGAGAGCGGTGAACACTATTGCTGGAGTCATTGCTTCTCATGTGAGAAGGAGATCCTCTAGTATCAGTTCGAATATACTGAGAGCTGTGTCCGGACTGGGCCTGAGGCCCACCCCTAACTTGAGGGCATGAGGAATCTTTGCTATCCCTGTAGTGGTGACGGTGAGATACATCCCTACGATCAGTAGAGACTAAGTTGGATAACAAACCATAGGAACGTTCCCCTGAGATTTGAAGCAGTGGAGGGGGCCTCCTCCTCATGTCACGACGCTTCTTATAATCTTCCAAACTTCTGAGAGTATTTTCTTGATTTATCCCCCTTGCACTGGAATCGATTTTCGCATTTCGCGGGCACTGATCTCTCTCATGTCGAAGTGAGAAGCACACGAAACAATGCTTCTCCAACTTCTCATACTCCAAATCAACCGAGATCACTTCACCAGACGGAAGCTGTAACGGAAGCCGCATCTCCAAATTCTCAAGACCGTTAACTCCAACCCGTACCCTCCCGCGCTCCACGTCATCATCCAACAAAGCTCCCAACTCTTTCCCAACGGCTTTAACCGCCGTCTTGGTCCAATAATGAAGCGGGAGACCGTGAATCCTAACCCAGAAAGGAATCAAGTTAGGGAAAGAGTTGGAGATAACAGGCTCCCATCTTTGTAGCATAAGCATCCTGTTAGTGACAACTCTACTATGGGCCTTGACAATATCATTCACCAAGCCCAAGCCCTTTCTGTGAGTCAACTGCAGTCCAACCAACGTCTCTCTGTTTCAAATAACAGAGACAAGGAACAGAGTACGGCAAAGTTAGGAAAGCGACTGGAGAACCGTTTCCTTCCACTCCTATCGATTTGTCTTGACTGAGCTCCTTGACAGCTATGTAGATAAGATTAAGAGCTGTAAAGATAATAGTCTCTAGATCCTTCTAGCTCTTCTATTTAAGAACTTGTAAAACCCTAAAGTTTAGTATGCAAAATAATACAGAAAGTTTCAGTCTTGGGTCTGTTTTGTGAACTTTAATATGGTATCAGAGCCATTGTGAACCTTAACAGGTGCTTCAATGGCGGGTAACCAAAATCTTTACCCTTTTCCCAACAATGTCCATATCCTTCACTCAGTCACGTTAAAGCTCAATGATAGCAACTATCTACTGTGGAAGACACAGATCGAGTCCCTTCTCTCCAGTCAAAAGCTCATCGGTTTCGTCAATGGTGCTGTAGCCGCACCACCACCAACACGTACGGTCACTCAAGGTGAAGCTCAAGTCGTCGAGCCAAACCCACAGTTTGAAGCTTGGTTCTGTTCAGACCAACTTGTCAGATCTTGGATCTATGGTACTCTTTCGGAAGAAGTTCTGGGAACGGTTCACACTCTCGCTACATCTCACGAGGTCTGGGCCTCTCTGGCCGAAAACTTCAATAAGAGCTCTCTTGCTCGGGAGTTTTCCTTACGCCGTAGTCTGCAGCTTCTCACCAAGAAAGACAAGACCTTGTCCGTTTACAGTCGCGATTTTAAAAGCATATGTGATTCTCTCAGTGCAATAGGGAAACCAGTTGAAGAATCCATGAAGATATTCGGCTTTCTTAATGGTCTCACAAGAGATTATGACCCTATTGCAACTGTGATTCAAAGCTCTCTCACAAAGCTTCCTCCCCCAACGTTCAATGATGTTGTCTCTGAAGTTCAGGGCTTTGACAGCAAACTTCAGTCTTATGAAGAACAAGTTGCAGTAACTCCACATCTTGCGTTCTCTACTCAACAAGCACCCCTCTCTCAAGAGTACAAGAACACTGCTCCATCTTACAATCCCAACTATAGAGGAAGAGGTCGCTCTGGTTTCAACCGTGGAAGAGGAGGTTACTCATCCCGAGGCCGTGGCTTCTATCAACATCAGACAACCACTGGAGGCTCTGGTGAACGTCCTACCTGCCAGATCTGTGGACGCATTGGCCACACAGCCTTGAAGTGTTATAATCGGTTTGATAACAACTACCAAAGCCATGCTGCCCTCACCTCTCTGCGTGTTGCTGATGAGAACGGGAATGAATGGTATCCAGACTCAGGTGCATCAGCTCATGTGACCTCAAACTCAACTCAACTTCGAAATGTCCACCCTTATGAAGGAAATGACGCAGTCATGGTTGGGGATGGAGCCTACTTGCCTATCACTCATACTGGATCGACTACCATTTCTTCAGCCTCAGGTACTATCCTTCTCTCAGATGTTTTGGTATGTCCTGATATAAAGAAGCCTTTACTCTCTGTATCGAAACTTTGTGATGATCAGAACTGTGGAGTTTTCTTTGATGCTCATCATGTATATATCATTGACTTACAAAAGCTGAAGGTGGTGGCAAAGGGTCCACGAAATAATGGCTTGTATCAGTTGGAGAGTACAAAGATGGAAGTGAACTTCTCAGACAGGCATGTTGCAGCTTCAGAAGCAGTCTGGCACCATCGTCTTGGTCACTCCAATCAGCGGCTTCTCCAACAACTAAGTAGCAGTAAGGACATCATCATCAATAAGAGCAGAACTACCCCTATTTGTGAGCCTTGCCAGATGGGGAAGAGCAGTAGATTTCAGTTTTTTTCTTCCTTTTCTAGTGTCTCAAAGCCCCTAGATCGTTTACACTGTGATCTATGGGGTCCTTCTCCAATTGTTTCCAACCAAGGTTTTAGATACTATGCTGTGATTGTGGATGAGTACTCTAGATACTCTTGGTTGTATCCAATGAAAAATAAATCAGACTTCTTCTCCATATTTGTTGCTTTCAAGAGTTTGGTTGAAAATCAGTTTACAACTAAAGTCAAAGAATTTCAGAGTGATGGGGGGGGAGAGTTTACAAGTAATAAGTTCAGAGAGTTCTTACAAGCCAATGGGATTCAACATCGGATCTCTTGTCCTTATACGCCTCAACAGAACGGTTTAGCTGAGCGCAAACACAGGCACATCATCGAGCTTGGTCTGGCCATGATGTTCCAGTCACATCTTCCTCTGCATCATTGGGTCGAAGCCTTCTACACGGCGAGTTATGTGGGTAATCTCCTACCAACAGTTGAAGCAGAAAACGTCAAGAAGAGTCCTTTTGAGCTTCTCATGGGAAGAAAGCCAATCTATTCTTCACTTCGAGCCTTTGGCTCAACCTGTTACCCCTGCTTAAGACCCCACACCAGCCACAAATTTGAACCAAGATCCTTGAAATGTGTGTTCATTGGTTACTCACCTCAATACAAAGGATATCGCTGTCTTTACCCACCCACTGGGAAAGTGTATATCACAAGGCATGCAGTGTTTGATGAAGATAACTTTCCCTTCAAGTCAGACTACAAATCTTTTGTCCCTCGCTACAAGACTGATCTTCTCAAAGCATGGCAATTGGCAACTGAAGCTCAAGAGGAACCAGTCCCTGAGAATCAAATATCACGGTTCTTAACTCCTCCTTTTAGAGATGATGATCAACCTGCACACGCTCCTCAAGCTGAAGCTCACAATGATCATGTCGAGGTTGAAGTCAATGCTCCACCTCAAGCCCCAGTTCAAGCCGCTGCTCCACAAGAAAATCTCCACCCAATGCAAACCAGAGGCAAGTCTGGCATACACAAACCTAACACCCGTTATGTACTACTTGCGCCGAAGTATGACACCTCTATACCGAAAAATATAGCTGAGGCAATGGCTCATCCTGGTTGGAACGGTGCTGTCTCAGAGGAGATAGGAAACATTCACATGCTTCACACTTGGACATTGGTTCCCTATACTGAAGATATGAACGTTTTGAGCAGCAGGTGGATCTTCACGGTTAAATACAACCCCGATGGAACTGTCAGGAAGCTCAAAGCACGTCTGGTGGTTAAAGGCTTTGAACAGGAGGAGGGCTTGGATTATTTAGAAACATTCAGCCCTGTTGTCAGGACTGCAACGATTCGGTTGGTCTTAAATGTGGCTGTCTCTAAAGGATGGAAAGTGAAACAGTTGGACGTCACAAGTGCTTTTCTTCACGGCGAGCTTCAGGAACCTGTCTACATGTTCCAACCTGGTGGTTTTGTGGATCCAGAAAGACCGAACCATGTCTGCAAGCTCACAAAGGCCCTCTACGGTCTTAAACAAGCCCCACGGGCATGGTTTGATACCTTCAGCAACTTTCTCATTGATTTTGGATTCATGTGTAGTAAATCTGATCCCTCTCTTTTCACTTATCACAAACAAGGCCAAACCCTAGTCCTGTTGCTTTATGTAGACGATATACTGCTCACGGGTAATGATGATGCTCTGCTACAACGGTTAATGGAAACGCTTAACAGCAGTTTCTCGATGAAAGATCTTGGTGAACCTCACTACTTCTTGGGGATCGAGTTAAAGTCTCATTCTGAAGGATTATTCATGCATCAGAAAGCCTATGCTGAAGATATTTTACATCAAGCTGCGATGAGTGATTGCAATCCGATGCCAACTCCTCTTCCTCAACGCATAGAACACCTGAACAATGATCCGTTCCCTGAGCCAACTTACTTTCGAAGCTTAGCAGGAAAGCTCCAATATCTTACTATCACGAGACCCGACATCCAATACGCTGTGAATTATGTTTGTCAACGGATGCACCTTCCCACCATCTCTGACTTTGGTCTACTCAAGCGCATTCTTAGATATATCAAGGGCACGTTGGAGCTAGGACTACACCTATATAAGGACTCCTGCCTCACCCTCTCAGCCTTTTGTGATAGTGACTGGGCAGGTTGCTCTGAAACTAGAAGGTCCACCACCGGCTTCTGTACACTGCTTGGTCCTAACCTGATCTCATGGTCCGCTAAACGTCAGCCAACTGTCTCACGGTCCTCTACAGAAGCGGAATATAGAGCTTTGGGAGCTACAGCTCAAGAGATTGCCTGGATATCATGTCTTCTCCGAGATCTTAACATCTCTCAGCCCATGTCGACGCTGCTCCTCTGTGACAATCTTTCTGCCGTCTATCTCAGTACCAATCCTGCTCTTCATAACAGATCAAAACATTTTGATACTGATTATCATTATATAAGAGAACAGGTTGCTCTCGGGTTGATTGAGACACGACATATCCCAGCAACGAGACAGACGGCTGATATCTTCACCAAATCCTTGCCACGGAAGGCATTCATGGAGTTGAGGAGCAAACTTGGTGTAGCTGAACCTCCTCCAAGTTTGAGGGGGAATGTTAGTGACAACTCTACTATGGGCCTTGACAATATCATTCACCAAGCCCAAGCCCTTTCTGTGAGTCAACTGCAGTCCAACCAACGTCTCTCTGTTTCAAATAACAGAGACAAGGAACAGAGTACGGCAAAGTTAGGAAAGCGACTGGAGAACCGTTTCCTTCCACTCCTATCGATTTGTCTTGACTGAGCTCCTTGACAGCTATGTAGATAAGATTAAGAGCTGTAAAGATAATAGTCTCTAGATCCTTCTAGCTCTTCTATTTAAGAACTTGTAAAACCCTAAAGTTTAGTATGCAAAATAATACAGAAAGTTTCAGTCTTGGGTCTGTTTTGTGAACTTTTCAGTCTTGGGTCTGTTTTGTGAACTTTAATACATCCAACGCTTGTAGTGATAGGGACCTCTCCGCAGCACGGAGAGAAGGTCTTCCTCCGTTTCGAAACGAAATGAGAAAAGTTCCGGTCCCAAACCTCTGCCTGTGACTCTGCCGGGCTCCATGTTCCAGTACTGAATCAGCCACTCTATTAACCCAATAGGTTTCTGGATAGCAGGGTTCGTGACACGACCGATGAGAGTCAGCTTGTTGGCTTCGATGAGGTCCGCGTTGTCGCATGGTGGTATTTGCACTGGGGGTCGTCTGCGAGTTGAGCTGGCAACAACCCATTTTCCTTTATCTGCTCTCGAGTGCCGTTGAGACATAATAATGCTTCAGACAGAAACTGAGCTAGCTAGTTATCTTTGAACTATAGATCTATCTACAGCCATTGGAATGCTAGACGGTAAGATGGTCAGCATACAAGGGTAGCTCTTCTGACGGAGAAGATTTTGCGGCGGAGGGAGCTATGGTCGGGGAGTGACGGAGAAGTTGGTTGGTTCATACGGTGAAAGTTAACCTTTTAGTAATATTGGACTCATATTCACTGATCTAGGCTCTTCTAACCATTGAAAGCCCATAAAAAGGCCCAATAGCAAAGAGGCGGAGAAAAAAGTCGGAGACGAACGAACCCCTAATTGTATTAGGGGATATTAAATTATTAATTGTCTGTGTGTTTGCTGTTTGGTATTTCGACAATTCTTTCGAATATCATTTTTTAAACTTTTGTGACAAAAATAGTTTTCGGAAAATAAAATGATCAAAATATTTTATTTTTTTTTGAAAATTTTGATTTTTTATTTTTTAAAGTTTAAATCAACCACTAAAATCTCAGTCCTTAACTCTAAACTTTAAATTTTAAATTAGTTAACCCTATTATAAATTCATATTACCCTTCATTAAAACTTTTTTTAGTCATTTCTTTCTTTGAAATGATATTTTTGTGAAAAAATTAAAAATGACTATCTAATGGAATTTCTCTTGGTATTTTATTTGATGTTGTGAGAACAAAAAAGGAACAAGATATGGTGGTGTGCTTTGTGTTTAGTTGTGAACTTGCATTTGCGTTTGTAATGTCTATTTAGCGATGGGCTCAAAAAAAAAAAAAAAGAAGCTCAATAGTAATAACTGTTGTTTTCGTCCGTGGCCATTATTTGTAAAACTTATTTTCTGCAAATCACAATGTTGCACTTGCATGTGTTGAAAGAACAGAGAGAAGCATACGGGTAGAGAGAAAGCACGCCCGGCACATCACACCAGGATTGACGCCCACAGCAAAAATAGTCCCTGGCTTTTTCTTTTGTACTCTAGTCACGCCTTGTTGTCATGAATAAAAAACCCCTGTGGTTATTATTCTCAAGGTCTACAATGCATGAGATTTTAGATTTTCCAAAATTTCAATTTTCTTCTGATTTGATACGAGGTATTACTGTTTTATTTCACACTAATTATATAACCTTTGGTAATCTGATTAACTCAACGGGGACCCATTTGGCTAAGTTCTTACACAGCACTTGACTCTGGTCTTGGTCAGAAGCGGTGATCGGATCTTGTGATATTTAGCATTAGATGAAGCTAACCTCCTGTTAATGAATGATTGTTCCATTTCTGACAGAAAGTAACATGTGGTATCTACATTGTTGGCCTAAGGCCCTATGGTCTATGTGTTTTTGGCCTAACCACAAAATAAAAACTTAGTTTGGAAAATCTATCGACTATCAATGTACTCAGCTTTTTCTCTACCTTTATCAACAACAAAAGATGTCTGCTTACTACGTTCAAAATCTATTTAAAACCATATCTGTACAACCATAAAGTCCAAAAGTTCCACCGCAATATTCAATAAGTAACAACCGTGTTATCTACAGCTAAAGTTGAAACTTGGCTCAGCTAAAAAAAGGAGACAAAAGTTTTGTGTTCACACACACGTTAGGACGTTAGCGTAGGTGCATGTGTATGCGTACGTGATGCGTGTGACGGTGAGAGCGTGGGAGAGACTTGGGGAACAAGAAGAAAGAAGCGGTCAAAATTGCCGGTGCTGCAGCCTTAATTGGTAGTAGTTGGAAGTGCAAATATCATCTTTTCTGATTTTTCATTTTATTAATAGGTCACTCATTAAATGGACAAATACTTTTAAAGAAAATCGTTATGCTCAGTTTTCTCCTGTACTACCCCACTGTTTTTACTCGCATGAAAGTGTGTGTAGTAGATGATCCCATACATAAAAATTTACGTTCCCACAAACGTGTTTAAGAGTATCTTATTATAATCGTTGGTGAAACTCGAGAATGTTATTTTAATTTTCAGTATAAAATAAGACCATGCTCTATAAAAATATTCAATACGTAATTCATGAGCGTGTGTAAGAACATTATATAAAATCGATGACTGTATCATGTATTGTATGCTTAATTTCAACTCTCATACGTCTATATTATTTAAAGAAACACACAAATAATTAAAAATGATATTTTAGTTTGACCGTAAACTCAAAGGGACCAATTCTTTCGACTCTAAACTTGCCGCGTAAGTTTTTCCGGCGTAAGTTTTCCAGCTCTCATTGACTTTTCTCTGCTCACACACTTGACACTCCATATATACAAGACACTACTCTCTTTGATCTTCACCCACTTTATATTTCAAACGAAGCACGTAGACTAACTACTACAGCAACAACAACAAAATAAATTCTCTTTCACCCACAAAAAGATTACTGAACAATGGCCAAAGGGAGATCTTTGCTCTTGATTCTTCTTTTCATCTCCATCGCTCTATCGACGGCTAGGATCTTACCAGGAGAATTTCTTCCTGTCATCTTATCCGGAGAGATCTCTCCTGATTCTAAGGCGGTGGTGGGTTGCGGAGGCGACGCGACGGAGACAAAGATGGGATATTCTTTTATGCCTGAAGTTGTCGCTGGAAAATTTGGCACCTTGGTGTTGAATGCTCTTCCGAAAGGGAGTCGACCGGCGTCTGGGCCCAGCAGGAAAATTAATGACGTCAAGACTTAATTTTTTTTTTTGAACACATGTTCTTTGTCTGATCTTGTTTTTTTTTTCTAGTCCGAATTATTTTTTCCTTTCTATTCCTTGACAACACTTTTGAATAGAAAATCTTGTAAATGTTAGAAATCCCAATAGAGAGTTTTAGATTCTATAGTCTTTTTGAATTGAAATAAATGATCAAGAATGCTTGACTATGATCTTGTATCGATCTATAAATTTTTTTTATAAATACTAATCAGCTTTATAGTATTTCCAGTGTATTTATCAGACTAAAAAAAGTCGTTAGGCGTATAGAAGTCCAACAAAAAATAACATGCAAATTAAAATTATGTAATTCGGGGTAGCTATATTTGGTTGGTTCCAAGAAAAGAGCTCAAATTCATATATAAAATCAAAATGGGATTAAGGCGTATAGAATAAAATATCAAATGTACCCTAGGCGAATCTGAAATTATTGCAAAATATGTAAGTTGCCGTAACGTGTATCACCTTACTATGGTCGCTTAACCAAAGATCATAATTAATTAATTAGAGATAACCTCACTGAAGACCTCATAATCACACTACTAAATTATCAAATTACATTTGATGCTTATGCTTAATTTTACTTCCACACGACTTGAGTTGAATTGGGATAAAGTATAATTAGTTTAAGGTTTTCTTCATACATATTCTCATGTCCGTTCAATGTGATTCTCATAATTCTATTTCCTAAGAATAGTAGCTGCTCGTTGGTGGCCTTCCGTGTGAGTCATACAGAGATGCTTGGAATTTTCAAAAAAATCAGAATTTGAGATCACACATACACTATACTGTTGCTAGGTGGCATAAGTTATGTTAAGAACATTACGTTCCAAGTGTGGAATAATGATAAGTGGGAAACTACAAATTAAACTAGTCGAGAAAAAGGGCGCACTATTCTTTATTTATATTATTATACAGCCCTTAGCAGCAGATTGCATATACAATCTACGATCAACGGCTTTCTAATTTCCACGACACATACACAAACCACGAAACATTAACTTGTTAAGATACTAGCACTAGAGTCTAGCATTATTATTTTTTCAAATACCCAACATTTATTCCAAACAAGAAAACACAACATTCAGATCGTGGATTTGCGTATTTAGGTAGCTTCAACTGCGGTCATAGAGCCCTTGGTACATAAGGTGGAACATGCCTTCGTACATTGTTCAACCGCTCCATTCACTATTGCATTTCGGTCTTGTACACCGTAAAAGAAAAGACAATTAATGAATTATTCTCTTGTCTATTATTATTCGAACAAAAGTGATAATAACATTATATAATAAAGCTTGATTTACCGGAGTTCTGGAGAGTAGTTAAGGCACCACACGCGGAGAAGACACATCCCAAATTGCAGTATTCATTGATAGTATCAGCTTCAGCCATAAATCAAAACACATGCAACTTGCATCAAAAACATGAAATCTCTTTATCGATCTTGTAACAAACTAAGGAAAAAAAACAATTTACCAGAGTTTTCGAGAATGGCATGATTATTATATCCCTCAGGACATGAGCTCCAAACTATTTTGCATCCAGTGGTTGCTTCACATGCGAAAGCGGGGGTTCCAATTATACGGCAAGTATTAAAGGCCTGTCTACTTGCCTTGGACGGGCAGCAGCTCTTCGCATCTACTTGAGTTTGCGCCATGATCAGACTCATCACGATCAGAACACTTAAAATCACTGTTTTGTTTTCCATATTTTGACTGATTACGAACTTTACGTAGAGAAAACAAACACTTGTTATGATTAAGCTTGTATTGATGAAATAGCAATGAAGCAAGCCTTGCTTAAATACTACATCTTCTACATTCTCAAACTGTACGTTACAAACTTCATTTGCCAAATGTGTCTCATGCTCGAAAGTCTAGAAACTCGATGCCAAGTGTTTGGCCGACCCACCTAGCTCCAAAGAAAACAGTTATGTAGTTCGGACAATATTTGAGAGTATTAACTAAACCCACCACTCACGATTAAGAACGGAGTAACGTCGTTGCCGATACTTCCAAGGAAGAAAAGGTACCAAGAGGGGTTATATAAGAAATAGTTGATCCCCGTACAACTTGTGCTTTGTGTTTCTAACTTTCTAACCAACTCTCTTGTATCGGTCCGCATGTTTTGTCTTTGTTTTCCATATGTCAGTGACTCAGTGTCGATTCTCTTACTAAAAGAATATAAGACTACATATTTTTCACATATAAGTAGCAACCAATCAGTACCAACAGGTCTTAACAAACTGTACTATATATCAACCAAGCATGAATTTAGGAATTAAACAACTCTCTTGTATTTTTGGGAGTTTTCTTTTTAGTTTCAGTTTGAAAGTTTAGCCCAAAGGTTTTGGGTCAGAAGAAACAAAAAGAAAATGGAGTAGAAGACGAATGTAGCAAAAACATTATTCTTGGACATTATTCTGTAACACGTTACACGTGTATTATTGCAACCACTCACGATCAACTGAGCTAACTCAAAAACAAAAGAGACATTTTAAGTTGTTTCAGACAACTTTATTTAAGTTGTTTTCACTACAGTCTTGTATCGATCTATTAATACCCTTTTGATAAAAATATAAATCAGCTTTCTAGTATTTCCAATGATTGTTTACGTACCAGACTAGGAAAGGTCGTTAGACGCATAAAAGTAGAACCAAAGTATAGCATTTAAATTGAAATTGTATAGTTTCGGGTAGCTGTATTACTATGTAAAATATGGAATTAATTGCCTTAAACCACTAAGCATTTCTACGACCATTGGACGGGCAGCCGAACCTCGCAACTACGAGCAGCACACTTAAAATTACAGTTTTTTTGACTGATTACAAAACTTACGTAAACAAAACAAACATTTTATGATTAACCTTGTACTTGATGATATGGCGATGAAGTACTGAGCCTTGCTTAACTACAAGGATCTTCTACAATATTAATCTTCATTTGCCAAAT
The DNA here is from genome assembly GCF_020379485.1 of Brassica napus. Taxonomy (NCBI): domain Eukaryota; kingdom Viridiplantae; phylum Streptophyta; class Magnoliopsida; order Brassicales; family Brassicaceae; genus Brassica; species Brassica napus. Next base: position 28,690,369 of record NC_063434.1, on the reverse strand, counting down.
GTGTATCATGCCCGAAAGTCTAGAACTAGATGCCAAGTGTTTGGCCGACAACCTTAGCTCAAAAGGATCGTTAGTTAGGTAACAAAACAAGGAATTTAACTGAACCAGGCAATATATTGAGTAAGAATTAAACCCATCACACACCATTAAGAGCTTTTCACCAAGAGAGTTGATGTAAGAACTCTTGCTCCCGTACGACGTGTGTTTTGTGTTTCTAACTTTCGAACCAACTCTGTATTCGTGCGAGTTTTATTAGTTTATGGTTGAAAGTTTTGGGAGATTTAGATTAAAGAACAAAAGGAATAGATGAATGCAGAAAAAAATATTACTCATAGGCATTAGTTTGTAAAACAACGTGTATTATTGCAACCACACGAGTGATTTGAGCTAACTCAAAGACCAAAGAGACATTGTACGTTTATGTTTCAGACAAACTTATAAAAACAAAGCCGAGATGGGAACTGGTTCCTCTCTTTATGTAACGAACTCACTTGCACTCCTTCTCATAAACTTCGCTTGCATATTTCCAATTGATCACTTTCCACACGTTCTTCAGATACTCCGGCCTCACATTCTTGTACTGCAAGAGAGAAAGCAAAGAGTGATTAAAAAGCTGATTAAATTGCTTAATCTTATAAGCTAGCTAATTATTTAACAAGTGTTGTTACCTGCAAGTAGTAGGCGTGCTCCCAAACATCAATACCCACCAGAGGAACCAAGCTTCCTCCTTTCGTCACAAGTGGATCCTGAGATCATCAATCAAACAGTCTCTCTCTCTCTTTAAATCCATCATTACCACATTTTATTTATAAATATCAATATCACCGACTAATCTAAAACATGGATATGTACCTGATTGGCTGTTGTGTCAACCACAAGCTTCTTAAGCTCTTTGTCTAAACCGAGCCACTAAATCAATCAAAGACAAAACAAACTAAGTCAATAATCATGACTATCACTATTGCAACAAAACCAACAATGTGACCAAAACTAGAGTACTAACCACCCATCCTGAGCCTTGCAGAGCAGCACCTTCAGCACTCATCTTCTTCACCAAACCTTCAAGGGAGCCAAAGTGAGTGTCAATAGCTCCACCAAGAGATCCCTTTGGTGGCTCTCCACCACCTTCCTATTATACATTCAAACACACACACCATTAAGCACACAGACCAATCAAACGGAAGAAAGAAACAGAAAGTAAAAAAAACACAAGCTCTCACCTTGACAGGAGCAAGATTCTTCCAGAAAATAGAGTGGTTCACATGACCTGCACAACATCAGTAAACAAAGTCAACGACTTTCATTCTCCACCACATAAAAATCAAAACTTTAGCTCCTAAGCTAACAAGTTGGCACAAAGATCAAGTCTTTAGCTCAAGATCCAACAACCCATCACTAACTAACCGATCAAAACACACCAAAACAGAGATCAAAGACAACCTCCGCCGTTGAACTTGATGGCGCTCTGCAACTTAACGACGGCGGAAGCGTCTCCCTTGTTGACGGCCTGATCGAGCTGCTCGAGGGCATTGTTGTAATTAGTGACGTAAGCCTGGTGATGCTTCTGGTGATGGATCTGCATGATCTCGCCGCTGATCGCCGGCTCCAAGGCGCTGTAGTCATAGGGGAGATCAGGAAGCGTGAAGGTCTGGATTGATCGGAGACCAAGAAGCCTCGAAGATGTCTCCTTTAGGCCGGTTAGGGTTCTTCTGCTGGCTAAAGAACGAATCGCCATTGTTGATAGAGAGATGATGATGAGACAAGACACAGTGAGAGACAGACCCTCCTTCGTGGTTAGTGATTGTCTCAAATGAAGGAATAGTAAAGTCACTGCCTGTCACATAGTGATAAAGTAACAGTCATGACACGTGCTTGTTATTGGGCCTATGGTATAAATATATGGGCCGAAGTATTGGGCTTGTGAGCCCAAGGATTTACGTAAAATATTTTTTTAATTCTTGGGAAGACGATGATGATGTTCATGGTCATGATGATGACGACGACGCCATTGTTTAGGAGTGGACACTTTATTCGATATCTGAAGTGGCATCCGAATTCGATTCGAAAAACCCGAATCGAAATCTGAACCGAAGTAGCAAAATACCCGAACGGATATTGAATAAGGAGAGATTGGATATCCGAACTCGAACGGATAATACTCGAACCCGAATGGATATCCAAAAATAACCGAACATATGTATAATTAACCTTATATTTTTAGTTTATATCTCTCATTTTATATAAAATATTTATATTGATACTACACATATTTTAAGTTTATATGATATACATACAATTACGAAAAAAAAAATTTGCTACTCACTTAAAATGCATGTCAAGTTTTTTATTTCAAAAATTAACAAAAAGTTACATCCAAAATTAAAAAAAATAACTAAAGTAATACCTTTTTAGTTTTAAAATGTTATGTCCAAATCTATTAACCATTCAATCTATTAAAAATAAAAAATTAGTTAACTGAAAGTTATATTTTTAAATATAACAAACTTGAGAAATGAAAATTTTAAATTTTTTTTTCAAAATCTAAATATCCGAATCCGACTCGAATTACTGAAATACCCGAACGGATTCTAGACCTCTATACCGAAATGCCAAAAAATCTGAAATACCCGATCCGAATCCGAACGGATACCCGAATACCCATGCTTACCATTGTTGATAGATGGGAAGACGACCTATTTCCACACTAGAACTATCATATAGTAACAAATATACACAGTCTTTCAATCTCGTCGTAATTGCACACCACTTAAGTATAACAACCTATTTCCACATACGATAAAAGTTCGAAACTCGTTTCCACACACACTAAAATTTGGTTTGGTTTTAATGGTTTTATGACATAAATTGATAGTAAACCAGTTCACATCGATTAATATTAGTATAACCTGACCCAAACGAAGATCCAACTAGGGATCCATTTAAACCCGACCCGAAACCATTTTAAAAGCCTCAAAATCGATTTCAATCCTTTAAAACCCTAAAATCTAAAAGTTCAGAAAGTTTATTTGTATGTATGTGTTAGTTTGTTGGTTCAAAATCATATTTGACTTAATATAATTGGGGATCCCATAATTGAGTAAATACATAAGAAAAAGAAGTAGATTTGGTCAAGAATCGTGAAAAGAAAAAAACTGAAGCGGAGGTTAGGGATTCCTGGTAATATTGAGGAGGAAGAAGATGAGGACGTTTACGTCATTTTACATTAATTAAAGACAGAAGGAAAAAATAGTTGCTCCATCCTGGATTCGAACTCGGATTGTTAAGCAGTTACAAGAGCACTTAAACCAATGGACTATGCTTGATTCTTGTGTTTATCCTTTATATAATAATATATATACTAAAATACACAAAACTAATGAGAAACAGCCATGGATCTAGCTCAATCCAGAGGCAAAGAGAAACATAGGTGAATCGAAGACGTTGTAAGGCTCCCAAACTTTAATTGAAGGTCTGATCGTGTGGGTCCCAACACGGTTCTTCTTCTGTTCAGTCCGCATTGACACCTTCATCTTCTTCCTCTTTGATTTCTGTTTCACTCTACATTTACATCAGTCCATGACTCCATTATCGTTTCTGCAAAACAGAGAAACATATAGTCAATAGTAGAGAGAGATAGAGAGACAACACACTAATGAGAGAGAGAGATAGAGACAGAGAATTGCGAAATTACCTGATTGAAGCCAAGCAGAGAAGCAACAACGTGGAGGAGGAGAGTTTTAAAAAAAAAAAACGTGGAGGAGCAACGACACAAAAGAGAAAGAGGATTTAATTGCTTAACTTGGGTATTAGGTTGGTTTATTAGATCCAATTGTATTGGGTTGATTTAATCTGGTTTATATTCTCTACTTGGGTCAAAATCGGGTCGTTTTGGTTTAGTTAAGTTAGTCAGTGGTTAAGTTTCGGGTTTAAGGAACACCAACCAACTTTAAACCGTTATTTGTCGTTATTGGTTCATCTTTTAAAGTTTAGGGAGAAATAAGTTTCAAACTTTTATTGCGTGTAGAAATAGGTTGTTATACTTAAATGGTGTGCAATTATGACGATGTTGAAAGATTGTGTACATTTGTTACTATATGATAGTTCTGATGTAGAAATAGGTCGTCTTCCCTTGATAGATAGATGATGAGAGACAAGACACAGTGAGAGAAAGAGAGAGATACGTGGTCGCCTAAAATGAAAAATGAGGATAATAGTCACTGCCTGTCACATAGTGATAAAGTAACAGTCATGACACGTCGACTTGTAATTGTGTTGATATGGGCCGTAGTATTGGGCTTGTGAGCCCAAGGCTTTTACGTAATATAATATTTTTAATTCCAGGAAAGACGATGATGATGTTCATGGTGATGACGATGGTGACGACGAGGATCTAAGGTTGACTAGAAGCGGAGAATTTCGAGAATGTTTGGATTTGGATGAATGTAAAAGCCACTTTTATTTGATTCCTCCTTGATTATCCCGAAACGTCGTCGTTCTCCGATCGAATCTAGTTCCTTTCTCTAAGCCCAGAAGACACCATTGTACCCAGAAAACTCCGTGATCGCAGAGTTAAGGCGTGGCTTCTCAAATCTCCATCAATCGAGATTGGCATTCGGAAAGTCGGATTCTTTTCTTGAATCCGGGTTTTGAAATCTCCGATGGACAGTTCGAGTGACAACGAGGGTGATTACGACGGAAGCAACGAAGGAGGATCTACATCGGATTATCGATTGCTGGGTCGGCAAGTTACGGTTCATCAGTTCATGGGCGGTGGCAAAGGCGAGTCCTTTCTCTGATTTCACCAATTGTTGAAAATTAGGGTTTCTGATTTCAATTGACTGCGTTATGTAATTGTTATGTGGGCAAGTACATTTGATTTTGAATTAGAACTATAGATGGATTTAAATCTGGATTGCATTTTCCTCTGGGCTTGATAAAGTGTGTGAGGTTACAATCAATGTTCTTAGACACTCTATGGGTTTTGTTCTTTTGTTGTTGCAGCTGCTGACTTACTCTTATGGAGGAAGAGAAACCATTCTTTAGGAGTTATCGTTTTATCAACCGTTGCTTGGCTTATATTCGAGTTTCCCGGATTGCCTTTCTTATCTGTTTCTTCAGATGTCTTACTGATCGTTGTCATACTATCATTCGTCCTTGCCCAGGCTTCTGGTTTTAGGAGCAGGTGCAACACTGATTCTCACCACTCTATATACTTTGAGAGTGAATTTGTTTGCCCTTTGGTACATAACCTTTTTTGTTCCCTGTGTAAGCAGACATGTGAATTCGTTACCAGAGCTTGTTCTATCCGAGGAAATGGTTAATAGTGCCGCAGCTTCCTTCCGTGTCAAACTTAATCACTTGCTTGTTATGGCTCATGATGTCACAGTTGGCAACGATTTTCGCCTCTTCTTCAAGGTTATGAAGCCAACTCTTTCATGAACAATTGGCTTAGATGTTAACAGTCTTGACTATTTCTCTGTAGCAGGTGGTGATTTGTCTGTGGCTTCTTTCTGCCATTGGTTGCTATATTTCTTTCTGCACTCTTGTTTATATCGGTTAGTAACTTGATCCCTATATAAAAGAAAAGAAAAAAACATTTAAAAGGGCCTCTCCTTCAGTCTTCATAGCCTTTTAACTCTTAATCATTACTCCATTTGCTTGTTGATCTCGTGCTTTTATGGTGTGTACAGGGACCATTCTATCTGTAACAATACCGGCTTTGTACAGCAAATATCAAAGCAGAGTAGACAAGTGTTGCGGTTTGATTCACAGGCAGTTGTCTCATCACTACAAGTTAGTTGACGAAAATGTTATAAGCAGACTCTCATGGAGCTTTTCCAAGGATAAAGATTCCTGAGCTTTAGTTTGGTTGATTTTGAAAATGCTTTTACTCGTCTTTCTTCACTAGTTGAGTTTTTTTCTTATCTTACCATGTGTAGTATGTAACTAAATGACAATGTCAATGATGAATATATGAGATGGTATTAATCGTTCAAGTAAATCATATGTCATCATTTTTTTCTTGTTTATGAGTTTAGACACTACCATTGGCTCTAGCCTAATGGTGAAACAATCTTGAAACTAGCTTCTGTTCCCTTTGGAATTCTTGAGTACCCCACTTGCCCAGTAATGTTAGGTCACGTGGCCATGTCACATTTAATTTTCAATGAAAAGAACACAATATAGTTGGACTACTTACTATATGAATAAGGTATTCCATGATGATCCTGTCTATAAACTCTATTTAGCTATACCTAATCTAATTTTAGTTTCTAATACTTTTTGAACGACTAGCTATCATTTATCCTTGTATGTATAAAACTATGATTAAATGGAGACCATAGAGCTAAATAGTCCTCCGTGTCCATCTACTAAACAATCATTAGCATATCTCTAGAAGTTTCAACTCTGGTATGATAATTATGTCTAATCTAAACTAGTCACCAACTAAAATTAAATACTAACTGATTTTTTTCTAACAACTAAGAAATTAGTCATTAATAATGATGTTATGAATCTCACATTAAACTTGAATATTTTATTTATATAGATACAACAAATACGAGTACCTTTAATTTTCTGAAAATATATGAGACTTTGTAGTAACGTCCAACCAAGCATAATATAAAGGAATAGTAAATAATAAATATACACACAATAGATTCGTGTATGAGGTTGATGAATTCATTTTTCACACGTTGGAGTGTTATTGTCAACCAATGGAACTATTGAAGCTAAGAGAGACAAGTGTTGTGTCGTTTGCGTGAACTTGTATTGTCTATTTTCATTCGTATACTTCTTCATTAATTAGTTTGTTTGAATTTGGACTTCTTAATCTTAAATTCTTAATACTTGTGGACCCGTAAACGCCACATGAGTTTCTATGAGCCATTCAATTCGTAAACCAGTTACATACACATGTTTTTCACCATCGCAATATGTTTTATGAATCTGAATCTGGATTAACCATGTATGAATTTTGTAGTATCATCATATGGTAAATCAACTAAATGGAAAATTAACTAATCTTTACCGACTACACATATATGGTGACCAAAACTCTAGGTCCTTTCATTTTTTCTCAAGGATAATACCATATACCTAATTATTGAAAACCATTTTGATTAGTAATGATGTGTCTACCCACAAGAAGACGAAAAACATGGAATATTTATATGATATTATATGTTAATTATATTCGACATAATTAGTTGGGAATATGATACCCCAACCATGCAGAGTTTTATATAATCGGTTATTATTTTTATACATCAAATCTTATTTGTAGTTTTTTCTTATTTGAGGATTAAGTCCTTTTAGCTTGATTCCAAAGTTCTTAAAACCACTACTAATGAGTTTGTTAGTTGTCGATTCTGATATCTACTAAACTAATCGTTTTCTTATTTGTCTTCTTCTCTACTCTATCCTTTATATTTTCCTTAGTCAAAAGAAAATGCACATCGATCCAACATTGAATTGAATTACATAATAGGGTCCCATTAAATAAAGATCAGAGTTAATATTAGGATATACCATTACAGGATAAACTAGGTAGTGGCTCAATATGTTCAAACTATGTTTTTAACCTGAAATCTTAAACCTAAATTCGTACTAATCTCGAACCAAATGCTTTTCAGAAAGAAAAAAAAAAAGGAAAAAAGAAACTTTGCTATCTCCCAGTGAAGTAATGACATGAGAATATAAAATGTGTAATTTTTAAAACAAAAGAATATATAAGCGATCATCTGATTTTGAATTTTTGTTTTGCTTCTATTAAAATGAACACAAAAAAAACCCATGATCTTCACCAATATATATAGGACAAAATAATAGACTCCCAGGCAATGAAAACAAAATTAATAGTGACCATTCACTTACTACATATATAAATAATAATTTTAGTATTTTACAAGAATTTCTTGGACCAACCACATCATCTTTCTCTCTATAACTCTCCAAAGAGAGTCGCCCATACATCCATTTACGAATGTCTTTTATCACAACTTGACAGAAAAACTTATTTTGCCTTCTCTCATCTTCATTCACAAGTCAGGAGAAGAAACAAATCAGAAAATTGAGTCAAAAGCTCAAAACTCCAAAAGAAAGAGTGAAGAGAAAAAACACATCGTGGGTCGTTTGAGCAAACAAGACAAATTTTGAAGGTGTTACTTTCTGATCTCCTCTTTTTCTCAAACATACCTCAAAGATGGCTCGGGTGTTACTTGAGCCGCAAGCAAACGCACCGGCCGACGCAAACCCTAAAGCCAGAACAGGCTTTAACGACACCTACTTCGACACTAACATGGTCATTATCTTAGCTGCTCTACTCTGTGCTCTTATATGTGCTCTAAGCCTCAACTCTGCTTTGCGATGTGTGCTACGCATCACAAGCAGATTCACACCGGAGCAAGACGCAGCCGCTTCAAACGCAAACGCAAATCCTGGACGTTTAGCGACTACCACGGGGCTCAAGAAACGGGCGCTGAAGCAAATCCCCGTGGGATTGTACGGATCAGGGATCGTTAACATGAAAGCTACGGAGTGTTTGATCTGTCTCGGGGATTTCGTGGAAGGAGAGAAAGTTAGGGTTTTGCCAAAATGTAACCATGGCTTTCACGTGAGGTGCATCGACACTTGGTTGCTTTCACGTGACTCTTGTCCCACTTGCAGACAATCTCTTATCCTTGAGCAACAGTCGCCGATGGGTGGTAGTTCTCGCCGGGATGATGACGTGGCAGTTTCTGTCGTAGGGACATAACTTTATGGTTATTTCTAAACTTTGTTGTGTTCTCTCAGTTGGGATTGGTTGGTTACGGAATATTGTTTCTTACTGTATTTTACTAGGTCTAAGTTGATGTGATTGTTTACACATGTATATTCTTGTGCGTTGATGATTTTTATTTGATTGGTTTGGAACTTGAATTTTTTTTTTTTTTGAAAGCTGGTATATTGGGAACTTGAATTGTAACAGAGAATGTCTTTTTGTTTTCCTTTAATAGTTCCATAATTATAAGACATATAGCTCAACGTTTGTGTGGTTAGCAACGTGACCATCTAAAAGGAGATTAAGATTAAGATTATAAGACTAATAATTCGAGTAACGACCGAGGAAATGGATTATATAGCCGTCTAAAATTCAAAACTTGTTGTTATATATACGCAAAATATCATAACTACAAAATGGAGATATTTTTTTAATCACTTGTTAATGCATGCGCAACCGTAACATTATTATTTATATTTGTCAACGGAAGAAGTATATTTTCAAACAATTAGGAGATCATAACGAACGCAAAGTTTTATTATTTATCAAAATATTTTTTTCTGAATTATGTTACCTCTCTTATTTCGGGGTGAAGATATCTACCAATTGATCGAAAATTCAAAATATGATGTGAAGGATTAATTCAACGGCACTCTTCTCGTGTTTGCATTTAGTATCAACTTCCACAACCACTCTGCTTTCCCTACTTTGCACTTTTGCAGTGGTAATCTTGGGCCCTATCGGGCCTCAATTCCATGATTAAGTAGTGTTTCTTTTAGTGGCCCACAAAAATCCAATTGAGAGGACCAGACAAGAGATAGTTCTAACTTCACGTTATAATTTTTATTACGGTTATGGAAGCTCATTTTTCATTTTTATTATTGACGTATAAACAATCTTTAAATTCTAACGTAAACAATCTTAAAACTCTATCGATACATGCAAAACTAGTAAACTACCCATAGAGACCGAGAAGCTGCAGTGAGACTCAGATAATAGTGTAAGTCTTTGTTGAGAGTGTTGAAAATATATACTCATATGTTTTATATTAAATCTCATTTTAGCTTTTAAAATTATTTTATTACAAGTGTTTTTTAGATTTCCAATACATATATTAAAGAATTTTCCGATTTTATCCTATTTCTAATTAATTAATTAACAATAATTAAATAAAATAGTATATTAAATAGGGATAAAACATAAATTATTAATTTTTCAATATGTGTGTAAAAATCTTAAACAACACTTATTATGGAACGTATGGAGTATATTTGTCATTTAACAGATTTTTGTGTTTGTCAATTACACTATCAAACAAAACTATTGAGCTAAATTATAAACATAATTTAATAAACATTTTTATTATATTAAAAACATTTTTTTGTAAAGGACCTTGCTAATTTTTTTTATCTTTACTTATGACATGAAAACTAAAGAAAAAAAAACTACGCTACAACATTTAGTTTTCTGTTATATAATTTAGAGAGAGTGAACAATCTTTATAGAGTATAACATATAATAAGAAATGCATAATTAAATTTGTTAAGAAAATATTTTTTAATTATAAAATGGAATTCTAAAAAAGTTAGTCTTAGTTTCTTTTTATTTTCTTGGGTCAAAGTCTTAGTTTCTAAAATTAACATACAATGAGCATAACTGGAATTGACTACACTAAAAATTGACTTTTAGATAAACTCAATTAGTGTAATACATGGGAACATTTCCATGAAGAATCCCCCTGTTTGATGACTGATATCAAGAAGAAGCAAAAGAAAAATGATTACAATAAATATAAATGGTAAACAAAAATTAAAAAATCCAAACTGATTAAGAATAGATCGATATGTTTCCAACAATAGTGTGACACATTAATTATTTAATGACATGTTGGTAGTTTAACAGATAAATATCAATCTATACAATAACTATAATATTATTTAACTTAATGTAGGCTGATATTTCTTTAAAATATATTTAAGGAATGTAACATTAATAAGTAAGTAGATCACAGAATTTGTGAATGGTGCATGACTGTGATTGTAATTAAGAAAACACTTAATCTCTGAATATATAACTGTATTGATCTCGAAGACAATAGAGCACAAAAACCAAAAAGAAAGTAAAACAAGAAGATGAAGTGTTTTTGTTTGGTTGCGTTTCTAGCAATTGTGATCACACAGAGCTATAACGATCTAGGAGTAGAAGCAGCGTCGGGGAATGGTTTCGTGAGAAGGAAAGGCGTCCAGTTTATTCTCAACGGGAAACCATTTTACGCCAATGGATTCAATGCCTACTGGCTCACGTACGAAGCCACCGATCCGGCCACAAGGTTTAAAATCACCTACGCCTTTCAAAACGCGACCAGTCACGGTCTGACCGTCGCACGCACATGGGGTTTCCGAGATGGCGGTTACCGTGCTCTCCAAACCGCCCCTGGTCGCTACGATGAACTAACGTTTCAGGTACACCGTATTTTGATATAGCCAAACAAGCTTTTGATCTAAAATATAATTTTACGTATAAAGTCTAGATTTTCCTCACCACGAGTGAAGCTTTTTAGTCTAATAATATATTTTATTTTCTGTTAATAATTTGTTTTGCATATTTAAGGGTTTGGATTTTGCGATAGCCGAAGCAAAAAGACTGGGTATAAAAATGATAATCACCTTTGTCAATAACTATTCCGACTTCGGAGGAAGGAAACAATACGTGGAGTGGGCTAAAAGTCAAGGCCAAGTCGTAAATTCAGAAGACGATTTCTACACAAACCCTCTTGTTAAACAGTTCTTCAAGAACCACGTCAAGGTACACATACAAAGTCTATTAATAATATTCATATATATATATCAACAAATTTTGAAGATGGTAAATTAAACAACCTATGATCTTTCGCTTTAGACCATGGTGGACAGAGTGAATACATTTACCAAAATTGCATACAAAGATGAACCAACCATTATGGCTTGGGAGCTCATGAACGAACCCCAATGCAAAGCAGATCCAAGTGGAAAAACCCTGACGGCTTGGATTGGTGAAATGGCTACTTACGTGAAATCACTTGATTCAAAACATCTCCTCTCTACCGGTCTTGAAGGCTTCTATGGTGACTCATCTCCTCAAAGAAAAGCTTCTTTGAATCCAGTTGCAGCCAACGTTCTTGGAACCGATTTCATCGCTAATCACTTTTTCGACGCCATTGATTTCGCATCGATTCACTCTTACCCTGACTTATGGTAATATATAATAAACTCACATAACTGGTACTGGATTTTTATACATTCGTGTAGACAAAATCATCATGTTCTTTTCGTTCCTTGCTTAACACATTACCTTATAAAAATCGTTTATTTTCCTCTTGTATAGTCCATAACGTGGGATTATCTTAGTTTTCTTTTTAGCACCTTTAATTTTTTTTTGATTTTATACTCGTAGACATAATAAGTTAATAACTATGCAATATGAATGTATTGCGTAATATATGTCCACTATAAATTTGTTTTCTATTCAGAAAAATGTTTAGTTTCCTGATACTTTTTATCTTAGTCAAAGTTGTAGTGTTTAGAGTTTGTGATCTATCCTAGTGAAGGTTTAAGTGTTTAGGATTTATGATTCCGCTTTAACCCAACAGTTTATTTAACATCAATATTGCTACATGAAAACTTTTTGTTTTACAAGTTAATCTCCATTCCACTCCATGTTTTTTTTACAGGTTCCCAAACCTAAATGAGACATCTCGATTGGACTTCTTAGTAAAATGGCTCGAAGGCCACATGGAAGATGCACAAAAGATTCTTAAAAAGCCTCTAATCCTAGGAGAATTCGGGAAACCATCGAATACACCAGGCTATACTCTAGCTCAGAGAGATGCCGTCTTTAATGCAACGTTCGACACCATTTACGCATCTGCGAAAAAGGGCGGTCCAATCGCAGGTGCATTGTTTTGGCACCTTATTAGCGGCGGTATGACCAATTTTGAAGATCCCCTCTCCATTGTACTTAGTGACAACACCTCGTCGGTTAAAATTATTGGCCACCAGGCACGAAAGTTGGGTTTGATTGGTGGAAGAGGAAAACTAAGTCACAAAATCAAAATCTAGATAGGGCCTCTATGTAATAGTCTACATTGAAATTGTACCCCAATTGATATAATAATATTCTTTAAACTTTTCTCATATCTTTACACTCTTTTACTAAAACGCCATAATTATGGGTAAAGGAGATATAGCCATGTAACATCAAAGCATTTTGTCTTTTCTCATATCTTCCTTCCTGATGGTGCTTAAGAGATGGTAAGAGGGTCCTGGCTACTTATTTAACTCCAAAGAGAAAGAGAACTATCAGATTTAAAGGATCTCAAATCCGGCATTAGGGTTATAATAAAGGAACAGACAATGTTGTGGTCTGAAGATAATAGTTTAAAATCAAATTTGAGGAGGCCGTTGAGGAGCTCCTGTTTCAAATCGTAGTGAAAGAAAAAATGGCGCTCTTTTCTATTACAAATGTCTACGAATGAAACCCCTAAAAGGCTAACCTCCAACAAATGCAAAATATTAACTTTTAAATAAAATTTAGTTAACTGATTAAAATTTATTTTTCTTTTTTGGCGTAAAAAAAATATTTTTTGGTCCTCGGGGACCGTACTATTGTGCGGTGGGTGCAGACAAAGCCTTTGGTCGTGACATTGTGGATGGTCACTACAAAGCTTGTCTTTACGCTGGTTTAAGCATAGGTGGTGCCAATGGTGAAGTCATGCCTGGTCAATGGGAGTTTCAAATCAGCCCTACTGTTGGTATTGGTGCTGGTGATCAGTTATGGGTTGCTCGCTACATACTCGAGAGGATTACTGAGATATGCGGTGTGATTGTCTCATTTGATCCCAAACCAATTGAGGGTGATTGGAACGGAGCAGCTGCTCATACAAACTTCAGTACAAATTTTATTTTTCTTTTTAAAGGTTAACCAATTAAAAGCAAGCATTTGAACTATAAATTTTTCATAGATTCTTTAAATCTGTTAACACGAACATCTATATATATTATATTATATGGTATTTATTTAATTATTTGTGGGTTCTTTTATATATAAATACTTATATGATTGAAAATCAAGCTTTTTGTCAGCCACACATATTTTAAGGCTCACCAAAGTTTATCTATCTTTCTTTTCTTGTATTCTTTATCGTTTTGGGCTTATTGCTTTACATCAACTCACCAAATTAAAATAATTCAAGAAAATTTAGGACCAGAATATATAAAATAAATCGAACTGAAAACGAGACAGGATCAGCCTATCAGGTCGAACATGGACAGCCAGCCTATTTGGACCAATATGTGTCTTCTTCACGTACTTATTCTTAAGTATTGAATGTTATTACATCTGGCTGTAACAAAGTTTCGTGGTTAAACTATTAAACAAATGTTGAACTACATATATATATAGTGTAGCTCACAACGTTACGCGTCACTAGACACACAAAGAACTTTTGAGACAAAGGGACATGGTTTTTTTCCACTATCCCCAATCTATTCGTTTGCATATGTATCATCATATATAGATTCATAATTAGTTGGCATGTTACGTTATTGGAGTTCCTATCGACATTGTTGGGGTATTCCTTTTTATCTTTTTGTCGACACATAGTTGGAGTATTCAAACTCTACGTATGCCTTTATATTCAGTTTAATTTGCATAATTATGAACTCAAGATATGTTTTGGTTGATCTTAAGAGATCACTCTGATACAGTACTGTGTAACGCGTATCCTTTTACATACTACTATACCGGCTATGAACATATGCTCAGAATGCATTTGCACTAGATTATATTCTTTTATTTTACATAAGAAATTAAAACCTTAATTTCTTATAAGCAAATAGTTAAAGATTTTAATTTTCAAGTTTACGATAATATTGGCTAAAATTTTGAAGAAATTTTTTTTGTACTCAGCACAAGGCCTATGTATTATATAGCGAGGTTTGGTCTACATATAGCTATGTTTGATAAAAACTGAAAACCTAATTAAGATAAAAAAAATTCAACGTTTTTTAAAAAACTTTTTTTTCTTTTGAAAAAGCTATGTTTGATCCAAAAACAAAAGCTATTAAAGAAACCTTTTTAAGTTTTTATTATAACGATACAATTTGTCAAAAGTTTACGATTATTTTAGTGGTGTAATTTAGTGTTAATAGACTTATTTTGTCGAAACTGTAAATTGATTTTAGTTACAAAAAACTAAAAATTGATTTTTGCATATACGCATTCTGATGTGTACCACAAAAAATAAGTTCATAAATTCATAATCGAAATGAATCTGATTCCTTCGTCTACAAAGACACTGACAATTGGTAAAGGTCTTTTTTTGGGCACATGTCTCCGGTCTGACCATATCATTTTTCACCTCTCACTTATTGCATTTTCCCCACTCTCTAAATATCAAAAGTTCTAAGTTTAATTGAATGCACGTAAAAATTATTCAATATAAAAACATAATAAAATCACTGATATGTTAAGTGTGTGGTAGGAGGAGATTTTGTATATTCTAATAGAAACTTATATTATATATATGTGTGATTTTACATTGTCTTTTTTTTGCAGCTTATCCGGTTTATAGTAAAATCTCTTCCACACGTTTCTTGTTTAAAAAACTCAAAATTGGTTAGAGGAAGAGTTAGCTTTGTGTAGAAAAACCTCAGGAATATTGCATTAAAAAATATAACTTGAATCATGGTCACAAGTCACGTATATCAATATGTCATTTTCATTCAGACGTTGGTTTGTCTAGCATACGAATTGAAAACTATAAAATCAAGCTGAGTTACAAAAAAAACCGAAAAGCTAGGGAGATCGGAAAAAAAGGAAGAATAAAAAGACGCTTTCGTTACTCGCGGAAAAGGAGGAGATATCATCTTCATCTTTGTTTTTGACACTTCTCCTTTTTTCACTTCTCAATCAAGCTTATTTATTTAATTCCATTTTCCTTTATCGTTCTCAAATTACATATAAACGAAAAAGGAATGAAAACAATTGCACAAACGTCACAATTCTAAAGCCTTTGTCAAAAAGTCACCATTCTTTTCATGTGTAGTTTGATGGTTCTACGCAGTACCAGCTCTAGGGGAGTGCACAAAGTGCAACAGCACAGAGCCCCACATTTGTAGTCAAATTTTTTTCACTTTTTAGGGTCCTAAATTTTTTGTTATTACAGTTTTAGTCAATATTTCTTTACTCAATAAGGCTCTAATTTTTTTAGTTTTTACATGGATTTAACTTTCAACTTCAAGTTCACTTAATTATAAAAAAAATAGCACAGAGCCCCACTATTTTTTGAGCCGGCCCTGCTTCTACGTAAATATCATGACCGGTACGTTTTCCAACTTTACTGATCTTAAACATACATTCATAGAAAAAATAAGAAACAAGTAGGTTCTTCATAACCTTTTTTTTTGTTAAAATTAAACCAAATTGTTCCGGGTAAGAAGCTTAGTAGTAACGAGCATTAACTGGTCAATGAATTTTTTTTTCGTTAGAAACTAGACCTAGAAAACTATTACTATTATCCGATAATCAATTGTAGATGTTGACAAAAGAATAACTGAAGAAATTGGATGATAACGTTTCTTCAAAATACAAATAAATCTAGAACGGGGTTGTTAAAAATATGTCACACACGTGACATACCTTAATATATGTAACATTTTATAATAACGATGACTATCGATCCAGCTATCAAATACTAGATTTTTTTTTGAGCAAATACTAGATTTCTTTATTATTCGAGATTGAGAATCACATTATATAGTTTTTATATAACATTCTCACCGTCTGGTTATCGTAAATCTTGAAATCAATCTGAACATTAAGCTGGAAACCTCTCTCAAGAATTATTTATGCCATGCCATAAATTATTATTTATAACTCGATTCATAAATTGTATAGAGTATAAAAACGTAAATAGTACCCAACTATATAATAATAGATGTAAGTCAGAACAGACAATTATTACTCATTGACTATCCCAACTATAAGAAGAAAATGCAATAAACCAAGTGACCATATACCAAAGTCCCATCCACAACCAAATCGACAAATGTATATGCATGTGTATATATATAATAATTAATATGTATATATGTTTTTACTACAAGTTAAACATTTTTCTTCTCAATTAATCATTTTCACAAACGCAAATTTGAGCTGAAATTGATCACTATAACACGTAAGTTACATTTGCGAAAAGAACAGTTATAGAGAAAAACAGAAAAACGTGAAATGTAAAAAGAACCAGGGTTTAATTCATAGTAAAAGATTATTCGCTTCGATAAAAAATCTTGAAACTTTTTGTGTGGAATATCTTTTTTAATAAATGACTTTTTAATTGCTTTATTCTATTAGATATTTTACCAAATCTGTTTAATAAGCCATAAATTGATTTCGTTGACCTCTAAAATGAGCTGCCAAAGGAAAATTAACCTTAAATTCTACCTAAATATATTCTTTCTTTTTGTTGATTAACTTCTATGGAAACCTTTATTTCCCCTCCAACTGATGATATATTACCATAACTGGATTAATTTTCTGTTAAAAAGTTAATATACTCTCATTTCATAAATACTAAAATAATTACTAATCATATTAAAAAGTTATAATAAGAATAAAATCTCATGACTGAGAAAAGAAGCAAAGAAATCTCTTCCACTATATATGCGCTTGACATATGTGACAAAGACCCCCAAAGAATAAAACACACAGAGCACTCAGCGGAAGAAAACCCCATTAAACCTCCGGCAAAACTCCGGCGTAATCTATGGCGGAGGAGAATCAAGATCACACCCTCGAATTGAAACCAAGAAGAAAACAACCACACTTTGTGCTAATACACGGCATGAGCTTAGGATCATGGTGCTGGTACAAAATCAAGTGTCTCTTGGAAGTCTCTGGCTACACAGTCACTTGCATCGACCTCAAATCCTCCGGCATAGATCCTTCCTCTGCCGATACTCTAACTTCCTTCGACCAATACAACCAACCACTCGTCGACTTCCTCTCCTCCTTACCCGAACAAGAACAGGTCAGAGACACACACACATACAACCCTAACTGTATTGTTTCTTGTATCTGAAGTAAACTTTCTCTGTTCTGTTTTTGTCATCAGGTGATACTTGTGGGCCACAGTGCAGGAGGGCTCAGTGTAACGAGCTCGATCCAGAGATTCCCTAAGAAGATCTGTCTGGCTGTTTATATCGCAGCCACAATGCTCAAATTCGGTTTTCAGACAGATGAAGATCTGAAAGATGTAATAAAAAGAAAAAAAAATTATTTCAAATGAAGGTAACTTGTGTATGACGTTATGTTGTTTTGTCACAGGGAGTGCCTGACCTATCAGAACATGGGGATGTCTATGAGCTCGGTTTTGGTTTAGGACCCGAGAATCCTCCTACTAGTGCCCTTATCAAACCTGAGTTCAGACGAAAGCTCCTTTACCACATGACTCCTCAACAGGTTTCTCTAAGTTTCATTTCCTATAAAAAGCTCAAGATCCAAAAGTGTTATCCTAATGATATGTGATTGTTCTTGTGATTGTCAAGGAGTGTGTATTGGCTGCGTTAATGATGAGACCAGCTCCGCTTCTGGCGCTCACAACTGCGAAAATGGAAGAGGCAAAAGGGCAAGAAGAGGAGGAGGAGCAGGTGCCGCGCGTGTACATCAAGACATTGCACGACCGGGTGATGAAACCGGAGCAGCAGGAGGCGATGATGAAACGGTGGCCACCGAGACAAGCTTATAAAGTGGATAGTGACCATTCACCTTTCTTTTCTAACCCTTTTGTTCTCTGCGGTTTACTCATTAAAGCTGCCGTTTCTGTGGGTTCTATCTAAAGCACAAAGGATTATGCGTGTGTATTGTTGTTGTTGTCTGGTTGATTAAAAACCCGGTTTAAGTGATCGGTTTACGGGCCTAGTGGAGATGGTATTTAATAAAAAAACAAAATTGTTAAATTTATTTTAGTTTATATAACTTTATTTATTATGACAAAACGCCTGTACACGCCCTCGATCCAAAAAAAACGCCTGAACGCCTCTGTATCCTCTACTATAGCTGGTGGAACCAATCGCGTAAGCTTTTGTACACGTACACGTTAACACAGAAAGCTCTTGTATTTCTTCTCAAATCACTGAAGCGGACGAGCTGGAATGTGGAGTCAACTGTTGAGATAAGAGCCATGCACATAATGTTCAATAAACTCAACAGTTGTACAGTGGTATTCTCCACATTGATATTGGCATAGTCACACCATAACAAATTAAACTCCACACTTGTACTGTTGGTATTCTACACGTTGTTTTCTTCTTCTACTTTGGTGTGGAGTTTATTTTGTTATGGTGTTGCTATCAATGTGGAGAATACCACAGTACAAGTGTAAAAGACATAAAAACGAAGTCTCGATGCGAAGTAAACATTGTCTCTTATATGTTTGACTAGCATATTCACGAGTTGGATTTTTAACTTTAAAGGGAGCATAGCTAGCGTTTTTTTTAAGGAACATTAGAGAATACGATTTAATTCAATTCAATTCAAGAAACATGCACAGCAACAGTGATTGTCATAAAATCTAGACATTTATTTTGGCAATAAAGAGGTTTCAGAAAATCACAGACGCAGAAGATTGGCTTCCACACATGATGGTTCAGAACCTGTGCTCGAGTTTCTCCTGTTCCTGGAAGTGCTGAGCATACCTACATTCATTCATGTATTTGAAGATTAAGCATATACTTTTCTAGCTCACCTCTGTACTAAACTTAATTATATTCAGTTTCAAAATCTAATAAATACCCTTCATCAGCTACCTACACGCACCAATAACACAAAAACGTAAAAACCAGATTCGAAGAACAATCAATCAATCAATCAATCACCAGAATCATTGATAACGATTTGAGAAGAGAGAGAGAGTTACCAGTAGGTTCCGAGGACAGGAGTGACGAGGAGAGTGGCGCTGATCCAATTCTCCGAGACCTTGTGGTGGATCTTCTCCGGGAGATCCTTCCAGAGTCCCGTCATTATCTTCTGCTGAAACGGCGATAGCGCGTACACCACCGCCTTCAGCTTC
Organism: Brassica napus; assembly: GCF_020379485.1. Classification (NCBI taxonomy): domain Eukaryota; kingdom Viridiplantae; phylum Streptophyta; class Magnoliopsida; order Brassicales; family Brassicaceae; genus Brassica; species Brassica napus. The sequence goes on along the minus strand of NC_063434.1, from coordinate 28,670,498 downwards.
ACCGGCTGCTTCCCCATCCTCTTCTCTTCCCCCCAACGAGACGACGACGACGAATCTCCTCCCAAACACCTGAATTGACCTACAAATAAACAAATCCTCTCAACGAAGCAGTTACGATTTGAACCGGATGACCTGGGTCAACATTTTTATCTTTGATTCGGTTTGTGTAAACCGAATTGGATAACCATAAACCTAGTGAGTTAGTCTGTTTAAGTTAACAACAGCAACAACTTGGGCCCAAACAATATGGCCCAAATTTGAGAGATTCACGCTTATTAATATTTACTGTATTTATGTTAATTTCAAAATTTGGATGGATTTAAGTTTTTAATAAACTTTTAGATCATTTAAGATGAATTACAAAAGTTATTATGATTTTATTATAAAATATATATGCCCTAAACTATAAGATTTGAATCTCTTTTTATTTCTAAATAAGAATTTATCAAAGCACTTTGAAATCACTAAAAACTACTAAAAAAAAGATTAATCATTGGTGAATTTGAATGGATCATTCTTGTAGAAATAGATAATGAACAATAGTCACTGCCAAATAGGGGTGGGCATTTTACCCGAAATCCGAAGTGGCACCCGAACCCGATCCGAAAAACCCGAACCGAAATCCGAACCGAAGTAGCAAAATATCCGAACGGGTATTGAATTAGGAGAGATTGGATATCCGAACCCGAACGGGTAATATCCGAACCCGAATGGATATCCGAAAATAACCGAACATATGATAATTAACCTTATATTTATAGTTTACATCTTTCATTTTATATAAAATATTTATATTGATACTACACATACTTTAAATTCATATGATATACATACAATTACGTAGAAGATGATTTGCTATTCGCTTAAAATGCATGTCAAACTTTTTATTTCAGCAATTAACAAAAAGTTACATCCAAAATTTAAAAACAATAACCAAATTAATGTCTTTTTAGTTTGAAAATGTTATGTCCAAATCTATTAACTATGCAATCTATTAAAAATAAAAAATAGTTAAGTGAAAAGTTATATATTTAAATACAAGAAATTTGAGAAATGAAAATTTTCATTTTTTTTTCTTCAAAATCTAAATATCCGAACCCGATCCGAAATAACCGAAACCGAACTTAAAATACCCGAACCCGACCCGAAGTACAGAAATACCCGAACGGGTTCTACACCTCTATACCGAAATACCCGAAAATCCGAAATACCCGATCCGAACCCGAACGGGTACCCGAACGCCCACCCCTACTGCCAAAAATGTAAGATGAATCTTATAGAATATTATCCATTGGGTGAGGGTAGTTGAAACTCTTCAACACACTAATCTGTCGGTGGTCTCACCCACACGACCAAACCCTTTAAACATTTCTCTCACTTTCCCCCCCCGATAGTATTTTTATCATTAATTAATACTATAAATCTAAATTAATTAAATTTAAGAAACTATAGGCGAAACAATACACACAAATAAAAACCCTCAGGTACTCTGATAAATAAATAAATAATCGGAAAAATCGACAAAATTCACTTCACTTCTTCTCGGCTGTGTGTGGAGGAATTAGAGAAGAAACAACCTATCCGATTCGATTCCACAACCTTCGAATTCGATCTTTGGTTAGCTCTCGTTCTCAATCTGGTGAATTAGGGTTCCTGAACGATGGGTGTACCACAACCTTAAGCTGGTGGTTTCGCCCATGGGTAAACCTGAGGATGACGGCAACAGCCTCCGCGCCGGAGGAGAAGCTCACGGCGATTCCGCGGAGAGGAGGAGGAGGAGGAATGCTCCTCCTCGTTGTTGTTGTGGGTGTTTCGAATGGATCTCGGGGCTTGTTGGGTGTAAATGCCTCTTCGTGCTGCTTCTCTCCGTCTCCTTGTTTCTCTCCGCTTTGTTTTTGTTGCTTCCTTTTGGCGCCGTGGATCGTGGGGGTTCGAGTCTCGATCCCAGATTTAAAGGTTATTCCTTTTTTTTTTTCCTTCTAGCTTTGTATTGATAAAAGTTTCCTGTTTTGGCATTGAATCTACTCTTTGATTGAGTCTTATGTTTACTCTCTGTGTAGTAATGAAATTGGTAATCTTTTATTACAAACGCTATTTTTGGAACGAGGTTTGACTGTGAATGATTCTTTGCTATTGTTAACTAGTGTCAGAGATGAGTCAAAGTTGCTTTTTTTTTTTTTTTTCAAACCTTTGAGATAAGGAGTATCATTAGCTGTTGCTAATCAGAGAAGAGTTACATGTTTGTGTGCATTGTAACTAGAAGCTGTTAGTTATTGACATAGTAGTGATGTGTGTCCTTTGATTCGGTCTTGATTTTCACTCTAGATACCTGTAGATTCTACGTTACTGATGGGCAAATGAGATAATAAACCAATGCTGATTATAGTCCTCCACTTTTACTGTGGATGCAGGTCATGCTGTAGTAGCGAGTTTTAGCCTCAATAGACCAAAATCTTTTCTTAATGAACATCTCACGCAGCTTCAACAAGACATCTTCCAAGAGATGAGCTACATTTCCATCAACGTACAGTATTTCATCTCTTTCTTATCATTTTTCTCCTTTGTCTTCTGATACAACTTGGTTCAAATGACTTAAACAGGTAACTATCCTAGCCCTCGAGTCACACGAACTGAACACAACAAAGGTTGTGTTTGGAATCGACCACGATACAGCATACCGAGAGATATTTCCTCTCTCCTTGAGTACTATCAAGGGGATGTTCGAGTCGGTGCTGATAAACCAATCCACTCTTCAGCTTACCAAACCCTTGTTTGGGGACACTTTCCTTTTCGAAGTTCTAAAGTTTCCAGGAGGAATCACTGTGATTCCACCTCAAAGTGCGTTCCCGCTGCAGAAGTTCAAGCTTTCTTTCAACTTTACGCTAAACTACTCCATTCATCGGATCCAGATAAACTTCAATACCCTTGCTATTCAACTCAAGAATGGCCTGAATCTCGCACCATACGAGGTTTGTCACAATATGCATATGCTTTAGTAAGTGTTAATGTGTTGAGTTAGATTGTTCTTACAAGGATTATGTTTGAATGCAGAATTTGTATGTAACCTTATCAAACGCAGAGGGTTCCACCGTGTATCCCCCTACGACTGTTCACTCATCTGTTTTGCTGAGAGTCGGGACTTCAAATCCAAGCCCGAGATTGAAGCAGCTGACTGATACCATCACGGGCTCGCGCTCGAAGAACCTTGGCCTGAACAATACCATATTTGGTAAGGTCAAGCAAGTTCGTCTCTCATCTTTGCCAAACAACAGTGATAGCAGCACCAACTCTCCATCACCTTCACCTTCCCCTCATTCCAACCACCACCATCACCACCATCACCATCATCATCACCACAACCATCATCACCACCACCACCACCACAACCATCATCACCAGCTTAGCCCAAGTATAGCTCCTGCTATTTCACCTGTGGCCTCTCCTGTCCCTCAGAAAAGTCCTAGAAGTAGAAGAGCTCCATCTGCACCTCCGCCCTGCAACTCAGGGAATAGAAGAGGACAAAGAGTACATTTCAAGGATAAACATTTGCATTTCTCATCTACACCTACTCCCACGCCTTCCCCTTCCCCTGCATCGCATCGTCCTCCTCGCTTTTCTGCTCAGCCACCACATGCATCACATCAGTCTCCTCGCTATTCTGCTCGACCACCACATCATCAGCTGCACTCACCGGCCCCTATTCCTGCAGCCAAGCCTCATATAGTTCCAGTCTCTGCCCCTCTACCTCATGTGGTGTTTGCCAATGCAGCTCCACCACCGAAAACCAAACCAAGTGAACCGCAGCACGCAAACGATGTTGCTCATCCTCAACCGCAGACATCTTCATGTAAGTTGCTTACTTAAACAATCATCCAATTTAGCAAGAGATATTAAATCATAAGAGCCCTTTTCTTTATGTCTATGGCTGCAGCTAATTTGAACTTACCAGCTACGCCATGGATTGTCCTACTCATGCTGATAGCGGCTTGGCTTCGTGAATAATGACATTAACATGTCTAGTACATTGTATCAGAACCTCCTCCTCTCTCTCAACCGGATACTCAAAACTTAAGTGTATAAAAAATGAATTCATATGGAGACTAGAGTTGTTGTTATAGAATGTTGCTGCACAAAAGTGTGCAGCCTTCTACTTAATGCTCTAAGAGCTTTTTGTATATTATGCTTCTGAAAGAAAAAGCAAGAATTTTCACTTTGTTCTTCTCTTCAAAATTAAATACCAAACCTTAAAAACACTGAGTTTTACAACACAGAGAAAAAAAGTCGCAAAGGTGGTTTTTGTATATATAACAAGTCAATGTTCCGTCTACTTTTGGGTCAAGATGAGTAAAAAAAAACGAGCTATGTCGGATTCAGGTAGCCACAAGATGGAGACCTGACCGGGGAAGAACGCATGAGTATGTAACGTACTTGACACTGTCTAGAAGCACCACCACGAAGACCCTGGAAAGTGATTTCGGGTTTGAGGGCATGACTCTATCGGTTTCAGAGTCAACGACCTCCCTTGGATCAAGCAACACTGAAACAACCATTGATGATGATGTGGGTTTGGTATTAGCTTTCCCATGAAAGGTCTTGTTTTGGGCGTCTTTGCTCGCCTGGGCTTCCGTGATGTTAAGCTCAGATGCCAAACGTGAAACCGGAAGCCCCTCGAGAATCCTCCTGTTCTTCATTCTCTTGTCTCGGGTGGTAGTGACATTTTGGAGATGCTCCCTTGTAATGTTGGAGACTGATGATGGGACTATAGCACCTGGAGAAATATCGAACTGAAAAACCTCGGTGCACATGCTATAATCCATTAGTGTCCCTACAATAGATGCAGTAAAGGGTTAATCTAAGTTTACTCCATTTAGTAGAACTACAAGACGAAGAGCAGCAAAGTTACCTGCGCCACCTTCATGAAACCACTGGTGAAGTCTTTTCCCATCAGGCGAACCAGAAGAAGAGAGAGCCTTTGAAGAATGTGGAAGCATTGCTCCATTTCCTCTCACATCAGGAACAGGGACACCAGGAACCGTCAACTCAGCTTCTTTGCTTTTTATCGTCTCAGAAATATTCTTCTTAGCTTTCTCGCTAGCCAAAACAGAATGAATGATCAAGTTCCCATCGATCTTCACAAGCCCATTGTTCCTTGGAACGTAGAGAGAAGCAAAGAGAGGCTCACTGGAATTGCCCACTCGTCCTTCTACTCCCCCACAACTATCTCTACCAGAACAGACACTTTCTCTTCTAACATCAGACCCATCACCAACCATAAGAACCTTCCCTCTATGCTCATCATAATACCGACGACCCTCATACTTAGCCAAACCACTATCTCCTCCATTATCAACATTCATAAACGGAACCAACGTACCAAACAAGAACATAAAGAACATAATCCCAATAAAACTGATACTAGCAGCCTTCTTGAGCTTGCTTTTCCCCTCTCCCTTCTTCGGCCTACTACAACTCGGGAGAGGCAATTTAGGAATGGGAATCTGTGATCCATAAGGATACGGCGGAGGAGGATACGGCATCCACTGATAAGGTAAAGGCGGTGCAGCCATGTAAGGATTCATAGGAGGAGGAGCACCACCAGCAGCTGCAGCCATCATCTGCTGCCTTAGCGCTGCATTCTCAGCCATCACATACGATATCTTCCCGTTTAATTCAGCAATGGTGGAGTTCATAGTCTTCACTTTCCCTTGAAGCTCCTCAACGTATTGCTTCTTCCTTAATCTCGAAAGCTGAGCGCTCTCACGGTTCCTAACCAGCCTCACCTTCTTCTTCTCATCGTCCTCCTCCACAGGAGAAGCTGATTTCTCATCAGACTTTTGGTACTTGAAGCTTCTGTAATCTCCTCCAGAGTCTCCCTTCTTCCTCTTGCTCGTGCTCTTGCTCACAGAAGAGTTCTCAGGGGAGGACAACGTGTCGCAACCGCCTGACGTCTTCGAGCCTTGCGACGAAACCTGAGAATGAACAGAGTCAGATCGATCTTCTAAACCTCTATCGACGTTCTTCGTCTCCGGTGAATCGAGATTCGCATGGTTTGCGATCGCTTCTGGACTCTGATCTCCCGAGCTTCCGAGCTCCTCTGAGATCGCCACCGGGGGCTCCGCGTCGAGGTCGAAATCGACGAAATCAACGGAATCGTCGAACGAGAAATCCAAATCCGCGAAGTCTCCGTTCTCGTCGTCGAAGAAGAAGCTTAGATCGGAAATCGGATCGGAAGCAGAGAGGAAGAGAGGATCTAGCGGCGGGACTGAGATCATCTCGGGATCTGGTAGCGTATTAGGGTTCAGATCAGGCATCTCCGGTGGGTTAGCGATAGAGAATGTGGACTCCGTCATCGCCGTTTGGTTGGTTGAATTTTTTTTTTTTTTTTTGCTTCTTTCTTTCTCTTCTGGATTATTCCACACGTTTTATTTTGGGAAGGAGAAGATGCGCGTGTGGATGCGCGTGTTACCTACACGCGGTTGGATGCGCGTGTCACCGAGGACGGAGTTCACGAGTTTGGTTTTACACGTGTGCGGGATTTTTTTGGTTGGATTTCTTTATTTGAGCATGGAAACAATTTAATATATTTAATTTTCCGAATAAAAAATAAATTATTTGTAAGGTTTATTTTATTTTTGTTCTGGATCTTAAAGGAATGAAATCCACTATTTTATTGAAAATCTAGTTATATTAATTAATCATCCCATTTTTTATTCCACAGATAGATATTTATTTTGGTATATTAATTCCTTGATGCCTTTGTTGGCTTGTAGCTAGAACGTTATATTCAGCTATCAAATATTTTTGATATATAAATATTGTTACACCATCGGTGGTGTTGTATTATTATGAATGAAATTCAAAAAGTAAAATTTAATATATTAAACAAACATATAACGGAAGTTTCAAAGAAAAAAACATACATATAACGGAGCTAATAGGTGGAGTATTTTACATTTTCAGAAACCAACTAATAGTCGTTTGAAAAGTGAAATCAAGTAGAGAAAAATTTCCGAAAAACAGATCCACTCCTGCCAAAAGACTTTTTTTATTCCTTTACTTATTGTTCGTATGAAGAATTCTTTGAGATGTCATACTTCTGAACTCCTTTTGAGTGTCATACATGCACCAAAGGATTCCAAGCACAAGATTCATATGGTATCTCAACTTTCTTCAACCGATCTATAACCAGGCGAGCCACGTGAATCACTTTCTCACAAGCGGTGGTAATCCAAATAACGACAAACGTCAGCAACGTGGTTAATCCAACTAGTTATCTGATCATTTCAAAAGCTAAATAAAGACGATGAACTCTTAATATCAGTAAGTAATGTTATAATACAAAGATTTGATGTTATTAATTTACTTTTAAGCTAGCGTCAGACAATATAACTAAGTAAAAAAATAAAATAGTAACGCACATCATGACTGTTTTCATTTGTCATCAATGCCTTCATTAATCTCTTGTTAGCTTAACGTGTCCACCAGTCAAATATTATTTGAAAGTCTACATTGTGATAAATGAATTAGATGTACGTATACATGTGATTATGATCTTGTCCTATGTGATTTTCTGAAATATATATAGATATATGATGTATGCTTCTTTTCTAATAGTTTGATTATGAAGGTTCTGTGAGCGATAAATTATGGACGAAACTAAACATGTGTTGTCTTTATGGAATTGGCATGGTACGTATGCGGTATGACTATATAACCCCCATGAAAGTCACAAGATTGCAATTTTTTCTCTAAAATAATATAGAACCATTAACTTAGATAAGCTTCTTCTTGAGGAAGAAGCCTTTGAGATGCCAAACTTGAAAAAGTGAAACAACAACGGAAAGCCCTAAAGACATAAAGCTAAGCTGCACAACCCTCTTGTTAGTCTTCTCGTTTATCTCCCTCATAGATGCTTCCCTGTAATTTTTATAATTAGTAAAACAAAACAAAAAATATCTTATATCAAAAAAGAAAAAAATCATTAAGACAGATAGAGAGATAGATGATAGTTAAATAACCTGAATCTTAGAAAGAGAATGTTTGCCCTAATTTCAAATACACGTTCAGCAGATTTTCGAAGTTCAAGCTCCACACCCTACAAACAATATATATTCATCCACATGTGTTTTTGCGGCAATAATATTACTCTAGTCTATATATGAACTGGAACTAATTACTTAAAACTTGCCTCGATCTTTTCTTTCTTAGCAATAGCATCCCAGTCTTTGGTTCCGATACCCATCTTCCAGTCAAGGCTGACGATGGCAGTGCTATTATCGACTGCGTAGTGTGTCTGATCTTTATGCATAGATAAACAAGCTAAGTATGTTCCGCTCTCACTCGTTGTAAACGCAAACCGACCTTGCGTCACGTTTGTTCTCTTGTACACTTCTTTCCCGTAAGCTGATGTTACCTATAACAAACACATGCATGAATTAATATATAACCGAGTCCTCATGCTACCAATTATAGAAGTTATATATATATCATCAATTCATCATTGTATCTCCATTGTTTTGCTAAGTTAACATTTTATGGACAATAAAATAAAATACGAAGAACAATGAAGTATATATGGTTGTGCATATATGATTTAGGTATATATAATATACATACCCGAATATTAACGGTAGGACCAAGTCCCACCTCGTTATTCTGATCAATGCAAAGGAAGTCGCCAACGACTACCACATTGGCTTGGATCTCTTCGTAGACGCATCTGTCGCCAGCCCTTGGAATCGTTAACCATATAGCTTCCACCGCCGGTAAATGAGAGCCACCGCCTGCGAGGCAAACCAAAGCAATGACTAATAACGGTGATATCACCATTGTTTGAGAGAAATAGCGAGAGAGGGAGATGATGACTTAAAAGGTTATACTATTTACGTTATTCATCAAAAAGAGTTATAAAGCTTTATGTTCCAAGTTGTAACCACTGGTAGATGTTTTTCTTGTATCCAATCAGAAGAAGCCTTTGTAGGATGTAATGAACATTTTGCTAAAGCGCAAGCCGTTTGTGCTGATTTTACTTAAATGGAACTGCGTTTAGTTTTGACTTCTGACTAGACAATTTCATCTCTGTAAGAAAGTGAAAATTCAACAAAGGTTACATTTTTCAATCCCATCATCAAAGGGTAGGCAAGAGAGGCGTAAGAATGGGTCCATTATCAGTTTGTATAATTTAGTTATAAAGGGCCCAAAGCTTTTTATTTTCTACATTTCTTTACTAAAAGGCCTAACTTCATATTTGCCTATGGTATTACATTTTTTTGAAAATAGTTTGCCTGAACTAATTAACAAATCACCTTGAGAAAATTTTATAAATTTTTTGAAACAGTTTGACAATTTTCTCCATAAAGATTCACCATGAAGAATAAAATGTCACACCAACTCAACGTCTAGAAGAAGATTAATTTTTATTAGTAATATATTATATGATGGGCTTATTTGCCAAATAACCAAAAAAAAAAGAGTAATTAGATTTTTACTGAGAGGTTAGAGAAAGATAAGAAGAGAAATAAGGAGAGAGAAAGTGTTTTTGGTTAGATAGTGGGTTTGTGTTTTTTTATGGTTATAGGGTGCAATTTCCCTTATATGATTCCACCAAATTTTTTTTTTTTTGTCAACAGATTCCACCAAATTAAACTTTACAAAACCCACTTCTTCAGAATTATAACATTTTAAAAACTAAACTATCAATAGCCCACATGAAAAAACAAATATAAATTTGAACAATTCTCTTAAATAGTCATTTTTAAGTTTTGTCTTCGATAAAAAAAATGACCAAAATAACTTTTTTTTTTTTATTTTGAAAATTTTAATATTTATTTTTTATTATTTAAATTTTGAAATCTCCTACTTAAAATCCATTCCTTAAATCTAAACTCTACGTCTAGATTAATTAACTTTATGGTATAAATATATTTTTAGTTTTTAATAAAATTTATTTTGGTTATTTTTTCTTATCGGAATTATTTTTAGGACAAAAAAAAGAGACTATTTTAGAGAATTTTTTAATAAATTTCAGTTGAAAAAAAAACAAATATAAATGAATAAAAAACTCCAAGGGAGCATTTTTGTTTCTTTTAATTGTTATTCCCACTTGATTGCGATAGAGAGAGCGATAAAGCAAAACTTTTCATCTCCTTCACCTTCACCCTCATCGTTTCCCTCAGCATGCTCATCATCAGAAACAATCTCCTCCTCTATCCTTGATGCGTCTTCTCCACTAATCTCCAGCGTGGGAGAGAGAAGCCAAAAACAAAGATCCAGAAGAAGGACAGAGAGAAAGCTATCTATGGCCGCCGCCGCCGCTGTGACAGAGAAGGAAGCTATGGTGGATCCTTTTCTAGTCGAGGCTCTCCAAAATCCTCGCCACCGTCTCACCAGTAAGTCAATTCTCTCCCAAACCCACGATCCAATTTCACTTTTTGCTCAATCATTAGCTTTCTAGGGTTTGATTGAATTAGGGGAATTGGGGATTAGGGTTTATCTTTCGCGCTTCACGATTAGATCATCCACTTGTTAGCTACACAATCATATTCATAATCATCATGAACATATTGAAGCTTGAATCATCAAATGTCAACACTTTTAATTTATTTCCACAAATGTTTTTACTTTCTATATATGGAAAGATTCTGTTTAAAGTTTGCTTCTTTTGCTTATGTGTGTGTTTTATAGTATTGAGGATGGAGCTAGATATTCAAAAGTTCTTTCAAAACCCTGACCAGCTCCAGTTCGAGTTCCCGCCTTTTCCAACGTCATACCTTCGCCTCGCTGCGCATCGAGTCGCTCAGCATTACGGACTAGTCACCACGGCTCTGGACAACGGTGCCGGTGCCTTAGATGGATCCGACAACAGAATCTTGGCGACGAGAACAGCTGAGAGCAGGTTTCCTCACGTCTGCTTATCCGAAATTCCGGTTAAGCAGGCGGAGAACGGTAGACCGGAGGGGTTCAAGATCGCGATCAAGGCTAGACCCACCAAGAGAGGATCCGGCTGCGGAGGTGGCGGGTCAGGGGTGCAGCAGAATCTTCAGAGAAGCGTTGAGGAGAGGAAAGAGGAGTATGATAAGGCGAGGGCGAGGATCTTTAATAGTCCGAGCAGTTCTGACTCTGAAGACTCTTCGTCTCTACGAGCTCCGAGTCTTGAAGGGAGTAACACTTGTGTAAACCGGAATGAACCTGAGGTTACGGCGGTTAATAATAGTACTTCCCGAGTTGCTATTATTAGAGATAGAGAGAAAGATCGGTATGATCCGGATTATGATAGGAGCTATGAGAGATATGTCGTGGATCCTGCGTACAGGTTAAAACACCTTTCCATCTCTTAAACAGCCACACTCAAGAGGTGTTCGCTTTTGCAATGTGTAATGTCTTTGTTCTTGTAGGTATGTAAGGGTTATGCCGAATCCGTTGGCAATGCACATGCCGTTTCATGATGGGGGTTTTATGCAGATGCCAAGAGGTCATCAAGCTAATCTACATTACGGTCATCCAGCTATGAGTCCCTTTATTAATAGCCCGGTTGGTTATACACCGTGGCCGAACTCACCAGCTATGAACTATGCGCAGTCATTGCACGGTCCAGATACACATCTTTTCAGGTTGCTTATTGTAGACTCTGTTGTTGTTGTTTTGGCTATTTTGATTATGTCTCGTTTCTGTGGCTTACGCTTCTTTAACCCTGCAGGCATCCTTCTGCAAGCAATCCCTGACGACAACTAGTGTTCTGAGTACAATGTCTGTATGGAAAAAAAAAAGAAACAGATTCTATAGATGTTAGCCTTTAGGAGCTCTCTCTGTTGTGTTCCAAACAATTGGCTGCTTCTTTCTTATATAACAAGACATCTACTCTCTTTTCTGTTTCTTTAATTATATCATAATCGAACTTTGAATGAACCTTCGACCATACTTGAACCAATCTATGATCATTGAATTTGGTTCTTAAATGGTGTTTTTATATAAAATGAATTCTCATGTGTTAATTCTCACATCTAGTTATTTTTTTTGGACACATAAATGTGAGGTGGTGAAGACTTGGAGGGTCATTTTCAAACTTGTAACGAGAACAACAAGTTTCACAAAGTTGCCAAACGAATAATCAATCACTCGTACTCTTTTGACATATGGTCTCATATCACACGATCCGGTTTTAGACCATCAGTGATATGATTTAGTTTTAGGCTTGGATTAGACTTGGATTTCAAGTCAACAATTATTCTGGATTAATGATTTAATTAATATTGAATTTAAGACTTATGGAAGAAGAAAAAACAATCAAGAAATATAAAACTAATTTCTAGTCAGAAAAATTGGGAAAGAACGAAACATAAATACACTCTTTTATGTGAATAAATTTGATATCAACGGTAAACAATACTAGTTATAATTGTATAATCTTTATTTAGTAGTTTAAGAGCAAAAATGCAAAGGATGGGGCCTGACTTGGTGAGACAAGATCAGAACACGCCAGCTATGATCCCACCACCATTGCTTTAAAATCATCCCCCTCCTAAATTATTGCACCTTCATTATAGAAGCAACAAAAATATAAAACTATAGAAATATTTCTATTGGTTTTGGTCCCTTCAATGATTCCATGGACATATGCATATATGAAACTTTTATAATTGGTGGTGTAGTAAATAAGTTTGGGATATGATTAAGGAGGAAGTGAGAGCATCAGATCCTGGATTCTGATTCTTCCTCCCATTGTCTCTTTTTGCTGATCGGTTGCTTCATGCCATTTGTACATTGTACTATTGCATCCATAACTCATTATTATTGCCTTATTGGTTAATCACACAAATAGAATTATCTTCTCCAATTAACACTATCAGTAACTAACTTACCATATTTAGATTACATCACAGGATTCTTGATTCTTGTAATCTAAAACTTATAGATGAGGCAAAGGGTATGTATAGTTTTTAGTAGCTGCATTATATAGAAACAAAGAACATTGTGATGTACATTTTCTAAACAAAGATAGATCCTTTTCCCCACCTTGAATGTATCCATAAAAAATGTACAAGAACTCATCTTTACAAGAATCATAAAGTAGAAGCTACAAGAGATTCAGACACATAACTGGATCACATTGCATCAATGTTAAACTGATAAAGACTGCATAAAACTTGTATCAACGTTCTTGAAAGACTACACTTTGAACATACAAAGGATTCAAATGAAAATGGTCAAGTCACAAAGTGTGTGATCAACAGCTAGTACTTGGCTTACATTGATCAAGTGTTTTCAAGCAAAGCTTATTACCGGAAGATTAGATTTTGATTCTAATCATCTCGAGTTGGGAACAAAGTCAAGACTGTTCTTCCTCCATTAGCGTTTGCAGATTCCAAATCCTCAATGTAATTACCAACGGGACTGTGTAAGGACGGTGTAGACATTCTCTGAAGCGTCTGCTGCTGCTGCGTTTGCCTCGCCAAGAACGACTGGTCGAACTTCCCATTCGCCGGCGGCGAACCGAACTGCCCGGTCGCTGGCGGCGAACCGAACTGCCCGTTCGCTGTCGGAGAGCCATAATGAGCGGCCGAGATTTGACGGTGGTGAAACTGAGGCGGTTGCAGATGAGCACTAGCCGCGGCCGCCGCAGCCGCAGCGACCGCAGCCATCTGCTGCTGCTGTTGAAGCGTAGCGATTGGGACAAAAGACGGCATGAAATGGTCCGAACTCGGAACACGGTTCGGGTGAAGAAAATGAGCCGGCACGGGAGAGCTAGCAAATAGCCGATCCGTCGCCGGATCCGACCCGCCTCCTCCTCCCGAAGACAGCCCCTGCATCCTCTTGAGGTAAAGCCTATACTTCTGCAAGTGGCTCGCGACGTTCTCTCTGGTCAGCCCGTCGACGCTCATGAGCTGCATAATCGTCTTCGGAACGGCGTTCTTGATCCCGAGGTGCGCCACCGCGTCGACGAAGCGTTTGTGCAGCTGCGGCGTCCACACGAGGCGGGGCCGCTTCAGGGTCCGCGCCGGCTCGTCTCCGGCGCCGGCGGTGGCGCCGGAGCCTAGATCTGCCGAATCCGCCGCGAATTCGGCGGAGGAGTTGGCTTGTGAGGACGGAAGCTGCGGCGGAGGAGTGGATTGGTGGTGGTGGTGGTGGTGGTGAGGCTGGCCGGAGTTGTTGGGGAGTCTGATGTCGAAGGCGAGAGCGAGATCGGGAGAGATGAGGGATTGTGATAAGGGGATGAGCTCCTCTGGTGATGGAAGCTCTTCTTCCCATCTTGTGAACCAGTCTGTATCGTCTTCTCTCATTATCTCCGACAAGAAAGAACCAAACTTTTCCCGGAAAATTTACAGACTTTTCCCGGAAAATTACAAACTGGAAAAAAAATCAGACTTTTTCACCGTCCAGCTTGAAGAAAGTGTTTTCAATGAAGTTGAGATAATCAAAATCGGATCTTGAGAGAAAAAAAAAGAGGAAACTTTTTTCCCGGAAAATTACAGACCGAGAAAATGAGTAAAGGTCACAGAAGAAGAGAGAGTGGGAATCTGAGAATGAGATGATGATTGAGAGAGATGGAGAGAAGTTCGAGGTGGATCTTCTTTTTCTTTCTTTCTCAGCTTTTCATCTTTGAAGTTTTTCTTTTTTTTTATATGATGAGTACTTAACCAAATCTACATGTCTTTTTATTACATAGTTTTCTGGAGATTCTCAAACATGTTACAAAACTCAACCCGACGCTGACCTCGGCGCGTGGTGTGCAATTGCTTGTTGATTCCTGCTTTAAATAGCTTTCTACAAGTTAATTTCTTTTGAATTATCCATCCAATTATATAGTTTAGATATTTGAACTATAAATCTCAAACATGGAAAGTTTATGAATAAACTACAAAACATTTACTTTAATCCCGTCAATGAGATGATGAAAAAATAATTATGTTTGTGAGCAAGATGAAGAAATATAGACTTAGCAAATAGAAAACGTGCTAATTTGTTTGCATGTAAATTAATGGTTAACTAAAGTAATACAGTTAGCATGTCACTGTCAAAAAAATAATTATGTTTATTGAGAAATTCCAAAACTCTCAAATAAAATGCGTTCACTAATCACTTGCAAGCAAAGATAATAATCTTTTGGGTTTATTGTTTAGTGACACTAGACCTTCCGGTCATTGGATTTATGTTTTCAAAACTTTCTGATCATTGCTCGAGGATTTTGAGTATGCTTAATCTTTGGATACTTAAGGCTTGTGCCTTGTATATCACGTCTCTCTTGATAATATATCGGTTGAAACCAGACTAAAAGTGTAACTGCAAGAATCAATTAATAAAAACAACGAACCAAAACTAAATTCACAAGGACTTGTCTTATCAATCAAAGTAAACGAATGTAACCATATAACTAAGACAAATCAAAAAGACGATATTGTGCCAGTGATCTCCATTTAATTTTAGCAGGAAACAAAAGCTCAGAAGATGCTGAAACCCTATACATGGATCTTAGATCCTTCCTCAACTTCCTTTTCATTTTATCATTGCAGTCCTTGCTATATCTCATGGAGATTCCTGCTCTCTTCAAACACTTGGAGTTTGCAAGGATGTATTCCAAGAGCTTCTTCTCATCTCTTGTCCTTCCACATTTTACCCATTCAAGAATCTCGAGTTGAGACGAAGCACGCTGGAACATAACTCCAAGGAGGGAGATCCTCTGATTCACCTATCTTCCTCTGAGAAGTAACAAAAAGTATATGAATAAAAGCAGAAAAACACCAAAACCTGATTGAGGGAGTTACGAAGGTACTTGCAGTGTCAAGCATAAGAACTTAAAGTTTAGGAGCGTTGTTAGAAACAGCATAATTGATTCTACCCAATATTCTGCGCGACTTGGACATAGTATACACTCTTTCAGTTGAGAGTAGTTGACGCCACTACAAAATAATTCCTGATTTTTTCTTTTAAGATTAACCATAAGTAAATGCATTAATGTGACCACAAAACTGAGAGATGGATACCAATGTAACTTACCGTTTCATCCACCCAATGCAAATGGAGAAACATGACAGAAGAAAGATATTTCAAGAAATTTTCATTAGGGGGAGTACCAACGTCTACTTTGGCCATGGTAAGGTTAGGTATCATAGTCTCTATTAAGCAATCATCTTCAGAAAAATCAGCTACGTGGAGATATTTCAATTAAGCATGTTTAATATCTTTTCTCACGAGACAAAATCAATAAACACTCTAATTGCTAACTCTCTTGGTCTCTCTATTTCTTTTTGCTCTAAATCTCCTCTGGCTCTCTTGTTCGATGATCGGTGATTGTCAAATACGTTTTTGTAAGCCGACTTGAAGTTCCTAAATGCTTCAGTCAAAAAAAAAAGTTCATAAATCCTTTATATATATAATTAAGAATCATTTAAAAAGTTGTAACTTATATTTTGTACTAATTACAAAAGAGATTTATTGAGTATTACTTAATTAAAATGTCAATTTGGCTTACATGACATCATACAAATCAATTGAATAATTTGTAGGTCCAAAATCTAATTTCCAGGGAACGTTATATTAATCCAAAATATAGAAGCGTGTATTCTTTTCTTAAAATAAAAGTTACAGTATTACATAATATGATTAATACATATATGACAATTAATGATTATGAATAATAAATATTTGATAACATTTTTTGTATCTTTCTTTTTTTGTTTAATTTTATATTCTTAAAAGATATTAAACAATCACATTAACCATATAATAATAAAAAATTAGATTTTTCTTATATGTTATATTTGAATTTTTAAAACGACTATAAATTACAAAAAATGTTAAAAATCCCACTTTGAATTTTTTTCTCTCAATGGCTTAACTGTTTCTGTTATAATATATATATATATATATATATATATATATATATATATCTATTTTTATATCGTTTAATTAAACTATGTACCATTTAAAAATACATAAACTTGCATTGAAAAATTATTGAGATCTTATATTTTAATTTTGAAAATTGCATAGAAAAAAATATCACATCGAAAATTTTGGGATTAATGGTTTAAAATTTTTGTTACATCAAATATACAAATTTTAATAAAACCATATAAGTAGGAAGTCTCAATAATTAATATGTATATTACAATATACTATATATTTATGGCAATATCATTGAAATATAATTATATACCATATAAAATAAATAAAATGATTATTTTTATTTATTTACCATAAAAAATATTGTAAATAAACAAGAAGTATTATTTTTATTTATGTGATTACTCTAATATCCTATATATTAATTGAGAAACAATTGATTACTTTAGAAAGTGTAAGATTTTATTAATTAATATTTTTCAAATTTTTTTACAAGAGATTGATACAATGAAGATTTATTTAGAAGCTATGGAAATCACTTAGCGAGAACGCGGATTGCACAACAAATTTGTTTTCCTAACATTAGCCCCCTTTCTAGTCACAACACCGACATGGATTATATGGAAGTGTCAATTGACAATTTGAAAATGTAACTTTTTAAAAGTTCAACCCATTGTTTTTCTTAAATGGGTGTAGAACAGTTTTTAATGATTAATTAAATAGGCCATGTATATCGTAAAATGTGTGTTGGTTTAAAAATTGTTGCATATCCAAAATCAATATGAACATCAACATTTTTGTTTAAATTTTTTTACAATAAAAATATAGGGTTTGGCAAAACTTCCAAATCCAAAAAACCGAACAAAACCCGATCTAAAAAAATAGTACTGAACTTTAACCAAAATTGGTTAGATATCCGAATAGGTTCAAAGTTCTGGTATCTAGAGAACTGGAACCGAACCTGATCCGAATCAAAACATTTTGGTTATCCGAATATATTCAAACCATATTTATATACTTAAATTTATTAATTATTTTTAAATTTAATATCTAAAAGAATATACAAAATATATAAGATGTGTTTAAGTTGTCCAAAATAATCAAAAATATATACAAATAGTTGTAAGGACATGTTTAAAATAGCTAAACAATACTTAAAATACCTAAACTACCTAAACATCTATTGATTTCCTATCCAGATATTTAAGCTAAACCAATTTTTATGTTAAGTTTAAGTATTTTGGCATACATTATTCAAAT
This sequence comes from Brassica napus, assembly GCF_020379485.1. Classification (NCBI taxonomy): domain Eukaryota; kingdom Viridiplantae; phylum Streptophyta; class Magnoliopsida; order Brassicales; family Brassicaceae; genus Brassica; species Brassica napus. The sequence continues at coordinate 28,652,399 of NC_063434.1, read as the reverse complement.
TTCTATGTTATATATTATTTTATTTTTATATTTTGAAAAATTTAAAGTATATATGAACTTTTCATTTTTGAAAAAAAAATAAATAGGTTATCCCAACCAAAACTCGAACCAAACCCGCAAAAATCCGAACCGAACCAAATGGTACTCGAATGCTGACCTTTAATCAAATGTAAAAAAGGTTATTGAACAAAATGCATGATGTTTATAATATTTAAATACAACATATTTAAAAAAAAAATCACTCTACTTATGGCACGGGTTATCAACTTATCATCTAGTGCTATAGTATTATGACAAAATTTGCTATAGTATTATGACAAAATTCCTAATCGTATTTGTCTATGTATAAAATTGATCGACAGTAACTAAATCTTCTTGTGCGCAGGAGTTTGATGTGGGCCAAAGCTGGAGTCAATTGAGGCCCATAATTCTATCTTGTTTAAATATCTTCTAATCTTTTGATCATACATGAATTTATGTCTATTATAGTTTTTGGTGCTTTCATTGAGATTAGTGAATAATCTTCAATTGTGCCAAAAAAAAAAAAAGTGAATAATCTTCAAAGCTTTGAGGTGATTAGTGATTGATCTATGATGTTATATGCTTAATATATATGATCTTTAATTGATTAGTGTATTTAATACTTTTAAACAAATATAATTATCTCTACAGTGATTCACATTAACAAAGCGTTCATACTAAAATATCCATGGAACAAGAAGAATATCATTTGTTTAAGTTGTTGCCCTTCCAGGCCGAAGGCAACTTGTTATTATTATTATCTTCTTGCTAGTTCATCCTTAGTTTATATCCCATTGCTAGTTGAGAAGAAGACAAAAGCTGGGATGATGCAACGATGAGGAAGACTAATAAACAAATTTTCTTGTCAAATTATTTGAGGGACAGGTAAGAAGTTACATAGTTGATTATAACAACTTATGGTATTGGAGAATTATGAAAAGAAAAAGCACAATAGCTTCCAAAGAACACTCTTGAGTAATATGAACAATAAAGATGCAGCTTAAACATTATGAGTCGTGTGGCGCTACAACATGCAACTTGCAATTGAACACAAGCAAGCATGTGCTTTGTGGAGCCTGCAAAGACTTGGAAAAAGGTTTTGAGTTACATTGCATTTTTTATATTCCAAGGTACTTGCATATTAGAAAATTTACAAACTACAATGTTGTATCATTTTTAATAATGTGTGGGAAAAAAGTAACCTTTTTTTGTTAGTTGACATGAATATATTTATAAATTATAATCGTATGAATTAATGTACTAAAGAAACGGATCATCCCACTGAAAGCCATTTGATCTAGGGGACAGTTTAATAGGAGATCTAATCATTATCCAAAAATAAAATAAAAAAATACATCTTTATCCATAAGAATAAAAGCGATGAGAGCAGGTGGAGTTGTTTCAGTAGTCGTCGCTTCTAACCAACATCCACCTTCTTCCATGAAAACAAGCAATTCAATCAAACGTGAAAGCAAGTTTTCCTTAACTCACTCTTAAGCAATATCTATCTCTCGACCAGACATTCTTATACTTCCACTCCTCTTCTGTCTCTTCCTTCACTCATCTCTTGTCTCGACCCAACCCCCTTGTCTTTCTTGATACTCAGGTTCTGTTTCCATCTCTTGTTGATTCTCTGTTTTCTTTTTTTGTAATATCGTTCTAATTAGTTACTGCTTATCAAACCGGACAAAGGCTCTTAACTTTATGACTAATGATCTCAAATTGAGTTTTTTTTTTTTAATCTGTCTCTGAACCCAATTTGATTCATTTTCTGTAAAGCTTGAGTCTTTAAGCTGAGAGACAAAACTTTGATTTGCAAACTAGCTTTAATCAAATCTTTTAATATAAAAACTTAACCTTTATTATCAGATTCCTCTTTGTTTTTGCGATTAGCTTATGATATATCTTTATATTTGATCTTCCTTTTTGTTGAAGAGAAACTGATAAGTATAAGCAAAAGAGCCTTTTTTTTTACTTTGTTTTATTATGTCATTGTCAATCTAACAGCTTGAGCTGAATAATTTTTCTAACCTTTCTATAAATGTTCTCTTTACAGGATACACTTGATTTCATTTGCATGTGGTGATCATGGATACGGAGTCTTGGAAGTTTCTCAGAAGTGTTTGCTTACTTTCTTTCCTCATTGGCTCTTGCTTTGTCTATCAAAGCCTTCGTGTTGTTGTAGCTCAAGATGAAGGTACAGAACCAGCCGTGACTTTGCAAGTCAATGCTTCTAATGGAGCTGGAAGACTCATCCCTGAAACTCTTTTCGGAATTTTCTTCGAGGTTTGCTAACATTTACTAATGCCTCCAACAGTTCTCTGCTATACAATATTGGTTAGACTTTTTTTTTAATGCTATATGGTTCGAATCATAATGCAGGAGATAAACCATGCTGGTGCTGGTGGATTATGGGCTGAGCTTGTTAGCAACCGAGGTTAGAATCGTGAAATGTCCTGGAAACTAATCATTTGTTAAGCTTCTGTTAGGCATGCCGGTTCCCTTAGTTCGGGTTATTTGGTTCGATAGTTCTGTTTACGGTTAGTTCAACATAAATCTTACCGAATTAACCCAAAATAACGTTTGGTTAGGTATTCGGTTAGTTTGGCTTTTAAAAATCCTACCAAAAAACTTTGGTTAGAGTTTGGTTTAATTCTGTTAAAGTTTCGAATAAATTCGGTTAATTTTGGTTAAATTTGGTAGTTCGGTTTGGAATTTGGTTAGTTCGGTTCGTGGTTTTGGTATGGTTTGGGTATAAGATTTTATTTTAATTTTTAAACAAGAAAACCAAAGTAACCGAAAACCTACCGAAGTTTTTGATTTTGGTTTAATCCTGTTAAAATTTTGGATAAATTCGGTTAGTTTTGGTTAAATTTGGTTAGAAAATTTCTATAGTTCAATAAGTTCGGTTTGAGTTTTTGGTATTGTATGGGAGTAAACTTTTTTAAAGAAGATCAAAGTAACCGATTGCCGAACCAAACCGAAAACCTAAAGAACCGAACTTCTAACTGAACGGGTTGGGTTCGGTTCAAAATCCCAGGCCTAGCTTCAGTAATTTACTCTAAGCAAAAACTTTTGGTTTCTCAGGGTTTGAAGCTGGTGGGCAGAACACACCGTCTAATATTTGGCCTTGGTCCATTGTTGGTGATCAGTCATCTGTCTATGTAGCTACAGACCGTTCATCTTGCTTTGAACGTAATAAAATCGCATTGAGAATGGATGTGCTCTGTGGTAACAAAGGCTGTCCACCAGGAGGTGTTGGAGTTTATAACCCTGGTTACTGGGGCATGGTGAGTCTCTCTATTGTGATCAAGAGTATGAGTTTAAGTTGTTCACTTCATTTTTTCTTTTCATTTTCTTTAGAATATTGAAGAAGGAAAGAAGTATAAAGTGGCTCTTTATGTTCGTTCCACTGGTGATATCGATCTGTCTGTGTCCTTGGCTAGCTCTAATGGATCTCTGACTCTTGCTTCTGAGAAGATCATGTAAGAAACACTTTCAGTTTTAAGTCTGAATACGTATCTGTTATTGTTGTTTCATTGTCCATTTGTTTCAATGTAGAGCTTCTGCTTCTGATGTTTCAAACTGGACTAAGAAGGAGGTTGTATTGGAGGCAAAGGGGACAGATCATGGTGCAAGACTTCAGTTAACAACAACCAAGAAAGGGTCCATATGGATTGATCAAGTCTCAGCCATGCCAGTGGATACTTACAAGGTTTCTTTCTAATGAGATTGCTAATAGAGAAAAGAATACAAAATGTTCAATCTCTTTTGGTTTGGTTACAGGGACATGGCTTTAGAAACGATCTATACCAGATGATGTCCGATATAAAACCCCGTTTCATCCGTTTCCCAGGTAAATATATATATATAAAGACTAGTAGACACACATAAATTTTTGTTTATTCATTCAACTCTGGATCTTTGTGTACTTTTAGGTGGTTGTTTTGTGGAGGGTGAATGGTTAAGCAATGCGTTCCGCTGGAAAGAAACCGTTGGACCTTGGGAAGAGAGACCTGGACATTTTGGTGATGTTTGGAAGTATTGGACTGATGATGGCCTTGGCCACTTCGAGTTCTTTCAAGTGAGACTTCCTTTTCTTTTTTATGGATCTGTAATGATCCCTTAATCTCTAATCAAATGTTAAAATGAAACATTCTTGTAGTTGGCAGAAGACATTGGCGCAGCTCCAATATGGGTGTTTAACAACGGTATATACAAAGATTAATCTCTCTCTTTTGCATTCCTAGTTTATTGACAAGTGCTTCACCACCTTTATGCAGGGATTAGTCACAACGATGAAGTTGAAACTGCTACTATCATGCCCTTTGTTCAGGAGGCACTTGATGGTATTGAGTTTGCTAGGGGAGATGCTAACTCTACATGGGGATCAGTTCGAGCTGCAATGGGACGCAAAGAGCCTTTTGAATTGAAATATGTTGCTATTGGGAATGAGGATTGTGGAAAGACTTACTACAGAGGTTTCTTTTGTATTTTCTCTCTATGCTCTCACAATTTGATTGTTGAGTGTCTTTGATACTAACTGAGATTTATAAATGTACAGGAAACTATATTGTGTTCTATGATGCTATCAAGAAGGCTTATCCTGATATCAAAATCATCTCTAACTGTGATGGATCATCTCGTCCGCTCGACCATCCTGCTGAGTACTATGATTTTCACGTAAATTCTTGACATAAACTTTGAATATTTCTTTATGTGTGTTCCTGTCTGAAAGAAAGTGTTTTCCTTTTTTTCACAGATTTACACTTCTGCTAGCAAATTGTTTTCCATGTATCATCAGTTTGACCGCACTTCTCGCAAAGGTCCAAAGGTGCGGTAATAGATTATTCTAATGTTCAAAACAATCGCTAGACACTAATTAGGCGCTTAGACTGATTTTTTTTAACGCGTAGAGGCCGATTTTGCCAACTAGGCGCCGTCTAGACCGATTTTTAGAACACTCATTATTCAAAACGAAGACAAATTGAAGCTTCTCAGTGTCTCACTCTGTGAGACTTTTTTTGCAGGCGTTTGTGAGTGAATATGCTGTGACAGGTAAAGATGCTGGTAAAGGAAGCCTTCTGGCCGCTCTTGCAGAAGCTGCATTTCTCATTGGTCTTGAAAAGAACAGGTTTTTGATCATAACTAAAAACACCAAACGAGTTTTTAAAATAAAAAACATCTTTGATGATTTTCTTTATTGCAGTGACATTGTGGAAATGGCGAGCTATGCACCACTCTTTGTGAACACAAACGACAGAAGGTGGAACCCTGATGCAATAGTCTTTAACTCCTCTCATCTATACGGAACTCCTAGCTACTGGGTCCAACGGTTCTTCGCTGAGTCAAGCGGATCAACTCTTCTAACGTCAACACTCAAGGGAAACTCTTCTTCTCTCGTCGCATCTGCAATCACCTGGAAGAACAATGAACAAGATTACATACGCATAAAGGTTAGAGCCTTAGTTTTCTAAGATTCTTTTTAAAAAATCTGTGTTCAACTTCTCAATTTATATGCAGGCTGTGAACTTTGGAGCTACCTCAGTGAATATGAAGGTGTTGGTTACTGGATTGGACCCGAACGTGATGAAAGTTTCGGGATCAAAGAAGACAGTACTTACATCTACCAATGTGATGGATGAGAACTCCTTCACACAGCCAGAGAAGGTAAAACCAAGAACATGGAGGAATGAATCATCATCACAGATTTGAGTGTCTTTTTTTTTCATGTTCTTGACTGCTTAGAGCTAAATATGATCTTTGCAGGTTGCACCACACGAAAGTTTGCTAGAGATGGCTGAGGAGGATCTTACCGTTATTCTCCCGCCACACTCGTTCTCTTCGTTTGATTTGTTGAAGGAGTCTGCGAAGATAAGAATGACAGTTTCTGATTCTTCTTCCACTTTATGAAGAGAGAAAAACGATGACAAGGAGTGTTATAACTTCATATGTCAAAAAAAGTCTCTTGTAGTTAACATTGTAATTACATAATGCGTACTCGTGTGTAAATGATAGTAGTTTGGTGAATAAAATTAATTTTGTTTAAAGAAAAATGACTGTTGTCTACATGAAGTATTAACCATAACATAACATGGCTAACTATGCAAACTAAACAAATGCATATTTAATTACACGAAATATATATTATATATGACAACATCCCTTAATTTTTATGATGTTATGTAGTTAACATCACGAGTTTAATTTTATATCCAAAAAATTATGTGTATGTTAGAGACCGTTTAAATCTCTCGTTACATCAATTAAAATGTGACGTACCTGACGGTAATTTACCTAAATTAGATTTGATCCGTGTTCTAAAAACATAAAAATATTTTTAACAAAATCTAATTTACAAAATAAATATGTTTTATAAATTTTGATAAGTAGTGTTTTAACAATTTTATTTTAGTGTATTTGAAAACAATATAATTATATTATTTTTATTTATGTTAAATATAAAAGTTATATAAGATATTATTTAATTTAGTTTTTTAATTCTTTTAATCTATTTTGGTATGAATTTTTAATAAAATTTCTGTAATTCATTTGATTAATTGTGTGATATATACTTATTTGATAAAATTACTGTAATTTTATCAAATAAATACTTATTTAATTGTGTAAAAATATACTTATTTGATAAATACTTATTTGATAATATAGACATGTGGTACTGTTATGATATGCCATGAAGACTTGAAGAGCCAACGAGGAGGTATGTGAGTGTATTCAAATGGACCATAACTTGTAAGTGTGAATTGTGGAATAGACAAGAGTGACGACTTCTAATAGTCTTCACCGTCTTGCCTTCACGCGTTACCTTGTCCAAAAGCTCCCCAACACATCACATGCATGCATTTCTCGGTCAAAATCAAATCATATGAAACGTAACTTTTCTAACAAAAGTCAACCCACCTTGTTAATTTCTAATTGCAAATTAAACTCGAGAGATGTATAAACATGCCTGATTGCCTTTTTCTATTACCGACGACTTACAGTTTATAGCATAACAATTTGGAGAAATGTATAAACATGCCTGATTGCCTTTTTCTATTACAGACAATTACAGTTTCTAGCATAACAATTTGTACTAAACAAAAATTTTAAACACTAGAAAATACCCAATTTTACGGTTAGATCACATGAAAATTTTAAAACTCTCTCTAATCAAGTCAACCAAAGTTGGTTATCGTGACGGTGGACCACCGGCTGCATAAAACAATTAGATAACATAACACATGAAACTCTTTATTTGACCAAAACGAAATTATATACATGTATTATACAATATTAATTATTAGACCAACATGCATTACATAATATAGTTTCCCTCCAACCCATGCATTCATTAAATACCTCCTCGTATGTCCCTATATATACACACAATATAAAGCCAATTCACTAAACAAACACCATAACATAAACAGATACAACAAAATGAAAACACTCCACTTCTCTTCTTCTCTCCTGTTCCTGTCAGTTCTTTTCCTCTCATGTGCGTTTCTAATCTCACCACAGTCTCCCTCACCGTCCCCTTCTGAGCTTCCGTCACAGCCACCTTCCTTGCCTCCATCACAGTCACCTTCTTTGCCTCCGTCTCAGCCACCTTCCTTGCCTCCCTCTAAGCCACCTTCTCTGCCTCCCTCACAGTCAACTTCTGACGCTTGTAAGTCAACTCCATACCCAAAGCTCTGCCGTACGATCCTCTCCGCCGTCAAATCCTCACCGTCCGACCCCTACAGCTACGGCAAGTTCACGATCAAGCAATGTCTCAAACAAGCGAGCCGCCTCTCCAAAGTCATCAACGGTTACGTACGCCGCGTGAGAAACAAGCCAGGCTCCATGACGGCCGAGGAAATAGGCGCGGTGGCGGACTGCGGCGAGTTAGCTGAGCTGAGTGTGAGCTATCTTGAAACCGTCGCGGCTGAGCTCAAAATGGCTGATATGATGACGGCGGCGCTCGTGGAGCATGTGAACAGTCTTTTAAGTGGTGTGGTGACGAACCAGCAGACGTGTCTTGACGGACTAGTGGAGGCCAAGAGTGGTTTCGCCGCCGCGATTGGATCGCCGATGGGGAATCTCACTCGCCTTTACAGTGTGTCGTTGGGGCTTGTGAGCCACGCGCTTAACCGTAACTTGAAGAGGTTTAAAGCTTCTAAAGGGAAGATTCTTGGTGGTCGTAACTCAACCTATCGTGAGCCGCTCGAGACTTTGATTAAGGTAATCAAACTTTTATTATTATCTATCTATTCTATTAAATTAGAGTCTTACTTTTTATCTACTTAAAAATGTTGTCATTCAAGTTTTGAACCTATTCACATTTCATTAGACATAAATATAACATTCTTTAAAATTCAGTTATACAATATACAACATGTTTGTTTTCGTGTGAATATTTTGTTGCAAGGATTTAGGAAGTTAGGTTTGTTATTTTTAATAAGAGAATACTAATGGAGACATTTTTTATACTTATATACATTTTAAGGAAAGCTAATATAAATAAAAGGTTTGATATGCATGTATTAATGTAGTATATTCAGATGTATGATATCGAAATTTTCCATAACTACATATTATGCTCCTATTATTTATTTTGGTCTGTTTGTAACATTTGTGTATGGTTTTCCAAATCATATATGATGCAACTATACCAGTGCTAAATATGATATATGAAATTCATTCAATCTTTCATATAGAAAAAAATGGAATCCTTAATATATATTTTTAGAAACTCATTCGGTTCAAATTATCAATATTTAGATATATATATATTATGTATTCATGAAAAGTTTTTGAGCATTTCTAATTTATTTAAAACTAAACAAAATTTTAGTATGTTGTTACATTTTTAAATAAAAATACAAAAACAAGTGGTTAATGATTACTAAAATTTCATCAAAACAAATTTTACAAAATATAAATATAAAATAATAGTAACTGGTATAAAAATATATTTTATAATTTAAATAAAGATATATCCGCGCGGACGCGCGGGTTTAAATTCTAGTTATTATTAAATCATGGTTTATAATAATTAAACAATGTAGGAGGACAGATACGGATTAAGTTTTAATATATGGTTTGCATTTACTTGTTTAGGACGTAGGGATTTATAAAAATATTCGAACATATCTTAATGTCTAGATCGAGTCAGAATGAAATGGACGTGCTCTTGTTGTGTGTGTGTGTGATCCAGAAGCATAAGATAGTAAATGTCACATGGCCTACGCTCATTTTTAGGCCACATTTTATTGCAAGTAAACGATGATCAACTGGGTCGCTCGTCGCTCATCTTTGACTTTTAAGAAAATCAATTGGGTCCACACTCGAATCCAACTGTGTTCACGTGGATTCCCTCATCATAGGATGGTCCACCGTCATTTCGTGCGGCCACAATAAACACTGATTTAGCAAGACATGAAATCATAAACTAATTATGTAATAATTAAGAGCATATTAACATGTTTGATATACTTTTTTATTTTTTTTATACAGGTTTTACGTAAAACATGCGACAATGACAAAGATTGTCGGAAAGCTGCCCGGAAGCTGGGTGAGCTTGGGGTGACTAGCGGCGGTTCCATCCTTGTCAGTCAAGCGGTTATCGTCGGTCCATACAAATCCGACAACTTCACAACCATTACTGATGCAATAGCAGCAGCACCTAATAACGCTAGACCGGAGGATGGTTACTTTGTCATATACGCAAGGGAAGGTGTCTACGAAGAATATATCGTTGTTCCAATCAACAAAAAGAATTTATTGCTTATGGGAGATGGAATCAATAAGACGATTATTACCGGGAACCATAATGTTGTTGATGGTTGGACTACGTATAATTGCTCGAGCTTTGGTTAGTTTTTCTTTAATCTTCTTCTAATTTGTTCACTTTTCCCTTTTGGAATTGCGCCTAGCAAATTGCTCAGTGTATGATAGTGTTAATTTGATTTTGTAGCGGTGACTGGAGAACGGTTCATGGCAGTTGATGTTACATTCAGAAACACAGCTGGACCTGAGAAGCATCAGGCCGTGGCCTTGAGGAACAATGCTGAAGGATCCACTTTTTACCGATGTAGTTTTGAAGGCTATCAAGATACTCTCTACGTCCATTCTCTTAGACAGTTCTATCGCGAATGCGATATATATGGTATGATTGGTTTTGCTACTGACTTTTCATTTTTGTATACTTTTGTATTGTGTTATTGGAATATGATTTGCATAAACCAGGTTCAATCTTATAACTCAAAATTTTCATTGTGGTACTTGATTTAAAAGTAAAAACTCATTAATTAATTATACATATATATGAATTTACATGAATGGCGTTTCACTGATACATTTTTAATATGTCCCTTTTTCTTCCTTTGCTTTTGTTATAGGTACCATTGATTTTATATTCGGAAATGCAGCTGCAATCTTTCAAAACTGCAATATATATGCTAGAAAACCAATGGCGAAGCAGAAGAATGCAATTACAGCCCATGGAAGAACCGAACCAAACCAAAACACTGGAATCTCTATTATCAACTGTACCATCAAAGCCGCACCAGATCTAGCAGCTGATCCTACCTCGACCATGACGTTCCTAGGGCGTCCATGGAAGCCTTACTCAAGAACGGTTTTCATGCAATCATATATTAGTGACATTGTTCAACCAGTGGGATGGCTCGAATGGAATGGTACTACTGGATTAGACACGATTTACTATGGCGAGTATGATAACTTCGGACCGGGGGCAAAGACAGACCGGAGAGTGCAGTGGTTAGGGTACAATTTATTGGACATGGCACAAGCGATGAACTTCACGGTTTACAACTTTACATTGGGAGATACTTGGTTGCCTCAAACCGATATTCCATTCTACGGTGGTTTGGTTCGCAAAGATTGATAATCACATCATATAAGATAATATTTATATATGTACTTCCTCCATTTAATTATAAAGCAATAAATATTCATTTCTTCTAAGTATTGGAGTCTTGATTTTTGGTGTTTAGTTATACAATTAATAAAATCATTTTATCAGTCGAACCATAATTGGTTTTGCATAATATATATGAAAACATTACCTCTTTTGAGTGTAACCAACTAACCATATTAAAGTATTTAACCAGTTTATTTTTTCATTTTATATAATTATGTATCTAAGATAACACATGCATAAAGAATTCGAACTATTAAATTTTGAATCATCAACCATATATGCTATATATGCAAAAGGCATACACAGGAGAAATAACGAACAATATCTAATGACTACGAAAAAATACAACTTATTACATTGTGTGTATTGAGTGTCAAGGATAAGTCTCGTTGAGTGGAGTTATGACACTGAACATCTTCACGAGACTGTTGCCGACTAATAAAGCGTTTCCTAGTATTTCAAGTTTCTTTTCTAATACGAAACCCTGGATTATTTCTCTCCTTCAGTTATTCCCTGATTTGGAAACGTTGCAAACTATATCGTTTGATGGCTACATTGGCTAGTTGTTGTGTTGCATTACTTCTTCATAGGTTGGTGCGGAAGGATAAAGTGATACTGCTCCAAAATACATTTTCCTTTTTTTTATAAATACATTATTTTTTGCATATATACATATGAATATATGATATTTTGTATATTATCTTATTTCGTTTTCTATGCACATAAATATCATCGGTTCAAATGACGTCTCCAACGCGGTGCATGCGTGCTATCCACTCCTTAAGATGGACTTTTATTGAAAGGAGCCAATAGGAATGCAGCGAATGTTTCTCATGATTCATGATTATTTATAAGTGCTTATAATAAGTGTTTTATTCTTCAGAACAATTAAATTTTTGAACGAAATTAATCTAGAACAACTAATCTCTAGTACTTTTCAAAGAAATATAGAGTGCTTTTGAAGTTTTGACATTTAGAACATGTATAATGGCCAACATATACATATGCAATTGATGAGATATTTGATCTATATAAGATATATCTTCAAAATGAAATAAAGAAAAAACAAACAAATTCTCAACTAATATAACAACACAAATTCACAATATGCTCACCTTTGTTTATTTTTAGATAGTGTGATTTGAAATTAATCAATCGAATGATGCAATAGAATAACAATAAACACTTTATTCACATCCAAAAATAAAAGAGATTAAATTGGAAATCTCGTTATAGGAAAACAAACTCAGAGACCGGACCTGAACGGCACTTTAGTCGTCGGAAGCCATCTTTCTCCGTCGATGAAAGGCTTAACCGTAAACCTATTAGCTTCCTTCGTACTTAAAAACCTTAACCCCTTCCACTTAACTCTATTCTTCGTCGACGCACCAGCACCGGTATTCTTATACTCACCGTAGAATATAGTATCCGGTGCAGAGTCTCCGACCCACGGTAGCCAACCTTTCGGATCGATAAACCCATTCAACGAAGATTCCATTATGACCGTCGTTGAGAAATCCTTCCATGGCCGACCTAAAAACGTCTGAACACCAGTTAGGTTACCAAGTGGAGATATGTTGCAACGGTGAATCGAGATTCCTGTGTTCTGGTTTGGATCTTTCCGTCCTTGAGCTGTGATTGTGTTCTGCTGTCCCTTCATTGGTCGGCGAGGGAGAATCTTGCAGTTTTGTAGAACGGAGGCTGCGTTACCGAAGATGAAATCGACTGTTCCTATTATGGTGCACTCACGGTAAAACTGACGTTGTGCATGCACGTAAAGCGTGTCTTGGTATGCGTTCATTGTGCATCGGTAGAAGGCGGCGAGATCCGCGCTGACCATTAGAGCTACGGCTTGGTGTTTCGATGGACCGGCTGTGTTGATGAAACCCATGTCTCTTGCCATAAACCCTTTCCCGAACACAGCTGTGGAGAACAAATGTAGCAAAGTCAAAACTTGTTTCTTGAAACATATCAAAGTATAAAAACTAGTTTTTTGAAACATATAGCAAAGCATAAAAACTAGTTTCTTGAAACATAGCAAATCAATCATATAACTGGTTTCTTGGGTGACAAACAAGGATTATATCTCTCTCCTGTAGAGATTATTTCACATGAGAGTTATTTCGGTTGTTTTATTAGGTAGCCACATGACAAGCATTCAAGTTAGCGTTTATTTCAGTTCCCCTGTAGCATGCACATATATAGTTGAAACCTAGTATGTTCTAAAAATCGGATAAATCAGTCATAACTCATAAGTCACAACTTTTATAAAATTGGCCTATACGGTTAGACACCTAATCTTCTACATATCGCCTAATTGACATTCAGCAATTTTAAAGAAATTGGCTTAAACAAAGCATTCAAATCCTTTCTTGGATGACAATATAATTTTCTAGTGGATAATATTTTTTATATAAATGTAAATATCAATAGAATCTAATGAGGAAGAGGTACAATCAAACATTGAGATGATGAACAAAGAACCTGAACAATCTTGGCAAAAGATTCTAAACTACCCAAAAATTTAGAGAGGAATATTAGATTAGTTGATAATATATTAACAAAACAAATCTTAATTCTCAATATTCATCCTCGAGGTTATTAGATTAGTTAGTGCATCATACGTTATGTTTTTTGAGCATTATATAAACGGTAGAAATTTAGAGAGATTTACCGAACGTGGCGCTCTGGAAAGTGGGAGTTCCATCGATGACATTGAGTTTACCAGAGACAATACTCTTGTCCCCTCCATCTCCAACCACAACAACATTCCACATGGTCTTCTCCACTTTCACATTCTCAAAATAAACTCCTTTCTTCACATATATAACCGTCCTCTTGTCACTCTTCTCAGGCACATCCTTTAAAGCCCTACTTATCGTCTTATACTTCCCCGAACCATCCTTCGCCACCACAATATTCGCCACTCTCCTCAAATCAGTGCTCTGCAACAACCTCCTACCCACGTTGAAGTTCACCGCCACGTCAGCACTAAGCAAACGCCTCCTGAGTTTGAAGGAGTCAGCTATCTTACCGAGCCATGTGATGATAGCCAAGGCGTTACTCGTTAGCTCCGTTGCGTTCTTGAGCTGACCTTCTCCGAACGTCTTAGAATCTGGATGGTTAGACTCAGCCAACGTCTCTATACAAGTATCTTGGTACGTCTCTGCTGAGCTCAGCCATGTACGTAGGTCACTGACTAGCTCAGGTAACGTGACGTCACCGTTTTGTGATGATGTCAACGTGTTTTCGAGGTTATCTATCGTTAGGTCAAGAAGCTCGACGCAAGCATGCATGGTGGTGTTGTCTCCGGAAGAGGAGAAAGCGTTGAGAGCTTTCGTGGCTTCTGCGATTGTGATCTTGACGGCGTATATAAAGAGCTGTTCTGGATTGAGGCTGCTTGCGTTTGGAGCTGATCCGACCGTTTCGAAACACTTGTCTTTATGTAGTGTAACGTCGCAAACGGCTTTAACGGAAACGGAGATTGAGTCTCCGTTATCGCTGGTTTCCACCGTCGTTGACTTCTTGTTAGCCATGGTTCCGAAGACGGCTCCGATCACGATACCGACGAGAACGAGTAGCGATACGACGATGATTGCGATTCTCTTCCTCGTGTTGCGACGAGCTTCGAGCGTTACATGTTCACGCTCGTCGACTTTGCCGTAGGAGGAAGACATTTTCTTAGCTTCCTCCTCTGCCCTTTTGATGTTTTCTTCGTTTGAAGTTTCTCTTTAGTTATGTTTGGTTTGGAGATAGTACTAGCTATATATAAATACAAAAGAAGAAAAAAAACTATAGTTAATACTTTGAATAAAATTAACAACTTACGTGCGATGCACAAAGCAGGCTAGAAAATTTTGTTTAGGTTATTAACAATGTAAATTCATAAGTGCTTCTCATGTTTTTGTTCTTCTTTTATGTAAAACAACGATAAGCATGCATCTCGGTGGTATGTGTTTTTTTTTTTCATAAGTCGCAACTAATGTTGATTAATTATAAGATTAGCTTTCCTATGAACACATATAACTTTAATTTACAAAAAATAAGTTTGTGTAATTCTTTACATTCCTGGTTCAGTTCATTTGCTGATTACTCTTTTTATCATCAATAGTGTGCTTTTTTTTCTTTTTCTTATTCGCCAATTTTGATTTCAAATGTTGTAAGTTCACATAGTCAAATTTAAATTACTAGGCTTCACCATCACAAGTAGTTGACAAATTATTATTATTTTATTTATTAATAAATTCTACCAAATCCTACAATACACATTACAATATTTACTGGGATTATATGGTCAAATTTGGATATTTAAATATGCTTGATCGAAAGCTGTCAAGGAATAATTTATGATAAAAAGAACTTACTCGATTAATATGTTTTTCATTGACATTGTCCGCAGATGTATCTCAAGCGCCTTTATAATAGACTAGTTAAACCCTTTTTTCTTAGGAAAGACATATTACAAATATAACCAAAATAAACTGTTGTTATATAATGAAAAACTATAACCAATATAATGACATATAAACTAGACTAATATATTGATAGATAGTAACCTCTCTCCTCTCTCTGTTCTCTCTCTAAATCTTTCACAGAGAGAGAGTGAGACGGTGATTCTTAATCGCCGGTTGTTTCTGGCGAGCAAGAGTCTGTTCCAGCAGTCGATGGTTTCTTCAATATCGATTGGCTGGCTTATGTCTCTGACGGCGGACTCTTGTTTTGGTGACGCCGTTGGCTTTTGGCTCTGACGACACACCAGCGGCTCCGATGTACTCGTTGGCTTTTGGCTTCCCCTCTAGCATTCTCTTATGGCGTAGATGGCGTTTATCTCCAGGGTTTTCCTGGGTTTGGTGATCTCTACTTCTTCGCGTCTTTCCTGTTTTAATCAGTTTCATCTCGGCTGATTTGAGATTGATCGTTTTGATTGGAACTCTATTACTGAAGCAAGATCGTTTGGCTTTGGATTTTCGTTGCTCAAGTGGTTTTCGGGGGAGGATTGATGGTTGATTTGTTCAATCTAAAAACTTCAGTTTTCTAAATTCTCTGGTTTAAGTCTAAAGCAGTGTAAATGGTGGCGCTTTCATCTCCTTCTATCGTTTCCGCTGAGTCTCTTCGAATGGGATCCTGTTCCGGTTTGTTTCTGGTGGATTGCTGATTAGAGCTTCGTTGGAGTCGATCTTGTTGCTGAAGTCGGTGGTGACTCGCATGGTAGGCACGTGTCCCTGCCATGCTATCAGTTAACGCGTGGAGTCGGCCGAGTCGCTTATTTTCTTTCTAGGACTTCTTTTTGATTTGGGTTTGTGGGCCTTGCGTGGCTTTTTCCTTTTGCCTTTGAGCTTGTTGTCTTTGACTTTAGCCTTTGTAATTTTGGTTTTTAATATTAATACAGATGAGAAAAAAAAAGTTTCGTGACAAAAAAAATTAGACTAATATACATGGTCAACTGTTGACCTTACTATTTTAATCTTTATTGGAAGCCAAAATAAATATAATCAAATCCTCTTTCATGACGTCCAGTGATTCAAGGTGTGAAAAGACTCAAATAAATCATGTTTCATGTTATCATCTTTCATTCATTCCTCACAAACTCATTCACAAAAAAGAAAATCAAGAATCTGTTGGAGAGCAATTATAGGCGACAAGAGCAAATATTCATTGATCAAGTCAAGAGAGTACGGCGGTTTTTAAAGACGAATAAGGCTGCGAACACAAAATCAAAAGAATTGTCAGCAGAATTAAGGGGTTAACTCAGTCGTCATTTGATAGCGCCAGCGCCAAGAACTTGGTGATAGTGAAAGAGATCATTGACGTAAAACAACTCATTTCTTATCTCAAGCTTAAACGCACCGTCGAAGTTGTTCCGGCCAAAACAGAGGAGGCAGTGGCCGAGGTACAAAATCCTTTCTTAACTAGTCTACTTGTAGTAACAACAAACTCAACTTTTAAAAGGAAGACACGTTCTCTCAGACACGAGTCCCAATGCCTGTCCACCTAACCCCGGAACAGTGACTCCTCACCGCATTCTCCCTCTTCTTCCGACGCAAAAACAACAGATTCCCACCGTAAAGATAACTCCGATGACCTAAAATCATCAGTTTAAAAAATCCTTCGGTCAATCTGTAGATCCCGACATGGCTTGTCTTCCCCTGTGGCCAAATACAGAGGCAACCCCTCCCGCCTCCACACAAGGAAATCTCCCTCTCCAAACAAGCTGTGGTTCGTGGTCCGCAACGAAGTAAGAGAGTAAAGAAAGCAACGAGTCACACTTACTGCAGCAGTGCAGAGTTACTTACTTACCTCAGAGTGAGGATAGATCTACGCTCCAGGAAAGATCCAAGTGAAGCTACAAAGGTTTACTCCAAACACAAGACCTCCAGAGATTATCATGACTCACCGATACTCTAGAGCGGAGAAAGGCAAATGGACATCAAACGAGACGCGACCAGAAAGAAGGAGGCCTGTACAAATCCCTAACAGAGATAACTCGGCACTCATAGAAGAAAACAAGCTCACCCTGATAGGAAGAGTCACCAACCCAGCAGTGCAGAAGACTCAATGGGTAGTAGAATGGTTTCTACAATTCTGGAACGTGGAAGGACTAACCGGAAGGGAGCTGGGACCTGACCTCTTTCAAATCAGATTTCCCTCCGAAGAAACGCTCCAATCAGTGCTCAAGAAGGGGCCTTACCACTACAAACGCTGGATGGTCCTGCTCCAAAGATGGGATCCTGTGGTCTCAAACTCATTCCCAAGTAAGATATCCTTTTGGATCAGAATCCATGGTATTCCCCTCCACTACTGGCATGAGGATACAGTTATGGCCATTGGTAAAGAGTTAGGTCCGATCTTGGATAAAGATGTCGACCGTGGAAGAATCAGAGTGCTCATAGATGGCCTTGAGAAACTGGAAATGAGACTACCTATTGAATTGCCCTCGGGGGATATTATAAAGGTTAATCTGGAATATGAAAAGCTTGAGAAGCACTGCTTCCTCTGCTACTCTCTCAGGCACGAAAAGGATTCATGCCCTCTAAACAGGGATAATACCTCCATCGATCTGAGGAACCAGGGCATCAGCCAACAGAACACTCTGAGAAAGTTGGATGAAAGTAGGCGCAGACACGATTCTCGAAGATCAGGTACCAGGAGTTCAAAAGACAGAGAGGCTGACTCCAGAGACCAACAGAGGTTTAGCCAAAGATCGATACAATCTCGCCTGCAGGAACCTGAGAGAAGACACTATGCTTCTCAGGATAAATCAAGATCCTTCTACTCTAGAGAAGAAGAACGTCGGTACAGTGGAGAACATCGCAATGGGAGAGAAGGAGTCCAAGTACGTGATCACTCTTCCCATCACAGCTTCCCAGCGCAACGAAACCACTCCCCGGTTAGAAGAGTATCTCCAAGTCATAGAAGCCAAGGGGAGAGGAGAGCCCAAAACTCAATTCAGAGGACTCAGAGCTCAAGAACCCCACCACCGAGACCTGCTAGAGAAGCGATGGACGTACCGGCAATTCCGGATCATAATGAAGTTAATAGCAGAACAAGAGAACGAATTCCTGCGTTGGCAAGAATTGAAGAAGACATTAACCAAGAGGAAGCGAGAATCCCAGCTCTTGAGAGGATTGAGATTCCAGAAGAAATACCCCCAAGAGCTACAGGCCTCTCTAGCTCACTCCTAGCAAGACTCCAAGATGTTGAGGTCCACTATGCAGAGAATGAACATCTCAGTCCTTTGATGGAGGCGGAGGCTGGTCGAGGCACTCTGATCTCCCCAGGATCAGGAACCTTGCAAAATTCTCGAGTCCCGGCCACGCTACGACTGGGATCGGGTTCGGGAACTAAGAGGAAACTCAATCCCTCGAACCCAGGCCCCAAGAAGACCTCACAGACAAAGCCACCAAAAAGGAAAGCCCCAGCTAGTGTTAAAGGGACTACAAGAACTCGTGGAAACAGAAGCCCCCTTCAAGGTACCAAGTTCACCAGACAGATGGCGACGAGAGCGAGAACCTCGACCCGCAAAAGATTATGTGTTGATCGTAGTGAACCTATCCAAGAATTACCTTTTAATAAGGATGATGCAGGACCGTCAAGAGTGAATACAAAGAGATCGACTAGAGGTAAGGTGGATTTTCAAAATCCACCAAACCCGATTCCTTAGCTTTCTTAAGCTGGAACTGTCAAGGTTTGGGAGGTGACTTGACAGTTCCAAGAATCCGGGAGCTGAAACGTGTTCATGCCCCGGACATTTTGTACTTTATGGAGACAAAAAACCAAGATGATTTTGTAATACAGAATCTAAAATCTTCTGAGTACTCCCAGCATTTCACTATACCACCCACGGGCCTTAGCGGAGGCCTCGCTCTAGTGTGGAAGGCTGATGTGAATCTAACAGTCCTTAAGGCATCACCTAACTACATCGATACACAGATCGACCATAAAGGAAACTCCTTCTACATAACATTCATCTATGGAGCGCCACAACAAGAGAATAGAGAAAACGTTTGGGAAGAGATCTCGGCACTAGGTCTGAACAGAGTCTCAGCCTGGGCCATCTCAGGAGATTTCAACGATATTCTTGATAATTCAGAAAAGGTGGGCGGACCACTTAGATGCGAGGGATCTTTCATCCCATTTCGAAGCTTTGTTTCAGTGCACGGGTTATGGGACATCAAGCATACGGGAGATCACCTTTCCTGGAGAGGCACAAGACACACGCACTACATCAGGTCTAGGCTTGACCGTACTCTAGCTAATGTTGCGTGGGGAGACTTGTTCCCGGCTAGCAGTTGCAATTACCTCCGCTTTGAGGGATCTGACCATAGACCACTCCTAACTTACTTGGATACCACAAAGACTAAGGAAAGAAGACCTTTTAGATATGACAGAAGACTGAATGACAACATAGAAGCAAGACAGGTCATAGAAGAAGCATGGGCAAAGGAATCCTTAGAAGAGATTGAAATCAAAATCAGTCGCTGTAGGCATGAGATTATCAAGTGGTCCAAGGAGAAAAAGGAAGCCTGCGC
The DNA here is from genome assembly GCF_020379485.1 of Brassica napus. NCBI lineage: Eukaryota > Viridiplantae > Streptophyta > Magnoliopsida > Brassicales > Brassicaceae > Brassica > Brassica napus. The sequence continues at coordinate 28,632,419 of NC_063434.1, read as the reverse complement.
CCGAGAGATTATCGGGAATCAAGAAGAGTTAGAGAAAGAACTCTCCTCTTCAGTCCCCAATTTAGAGAAGATCGAGTTGTTGAAGGAAGCCCTCACTAAAGCCTATAAGGAGGAAGAATTATTTTGGAGGCAGAGGAGTAGGGTCTTGTGGCTTCATGGAGGAGATAGGAACAGCGCTTTCTTCCACGCAGTAACAAAGGGAAGGAGAGCAGTCAACCGGATCACAACAATTGAAGATGAAGATGGAATCCCAGTGCATGAAGAGGAGGAGATAGGAGCTGTGTTTGCAAAGTTTTATCAGAATCTATTCTCTTCATCTGGAAGCGACGACTACAAAACGGTGGAGGAGACAATCGCAGCTTGCGTTTCAACTGAGATGAATGAAGAATTATGCTGCATTCCGAATGAAGAGGAAGTAAGAAAAGCAATATTTGCAGTTCATGCTGACAAAGCACCAGGTGTGGATGGCTTCTCAGCAGGATTTTACCAGTCATTCTGGAGTACACTTGGTCCTGATGTTTACCGTGAAATACGGAATTTCTTCACTTCAGGACAGATGAGCCCACGGCTTAATGAGACACACGTCTGTCTGATCCCGAAGACAACAGCTCCAAAGTCTGCAGCGGAGTATAGACCGATAGCCCTTTGCAACGTTCGCTACAAAATTATTGCAAAGATACTGACGTCCAGGCTCCAAGGGCTTCTGCCGGACCTGATCACGCAGCACCAAACTGCCTTTGTCCCGGGTCGAGCTATAGGAGACAATGTGATGTTAACCCATGAAACCCTACACTATCTCAAGAAATCAGAGGCGAAGAAGAGATGTTCCATGGTTATCAAAACTGACATGAGCAAGGCCTACGACCGTATTGAGTGGGGGTTTTTGAAGGAGGTGATGAAGAGAATGGGGTTTGGGCACATTTGGATAAACTGGGTCATGGAGTGTGTCACAACTGTCTCCTACTCTTTTCTGATCAACGGCGCTCCTCAGGGAAGAGTTATACCAGCGAGAGGTCTACGGCAAGGCGATCCACTCTCTCCCTTTCTCTTTATTCTTTGCACGGAAGTGCTGTCAGGTCTGTGCAAAAATAGCCAGGAGAGTGGTAGGCTCCAAGGTCTTCAAGTGTCAAAGAAAAGCCCTTTCATCAACCACCTTCTCTTCGCTGATGACACCATGTTCTTCTGCAAGACTAACGCGCGAAACTGCGAGACACTGACTGGAATTCTCCGCAGATACGAGAAGAGCTCAGGGCAGTGCATCAACTTGAGCAAATCGACAGTAACTTTCTCCTCTAGAACCCCGGGGGACATCAAGGACAGAGTCAAGCGAGCTCTAGGTATAGAGCAGGAAGGTGGAATGGGCAAGTATCTAGGCTTACCAGAAACCTTTGGTAGAAGAAAGCGTGATGTGTTTACAGGCCTAGTGGATAAAATCAGACAGAGGTCTCAGTCCTGGACTACACGCTTCCTCTCTGGAGCAGGGAAGCACGTTATGCTGCAGTCGGTTCTCACCTCCCTACCTACTCACTCCATGTCTAGCTTCAAGATCCCGATCTCCCTCTGTAATAGGATCCAGTCTATCCTCACTCGCTTTTGGTGGGATAGTGCGCCTGATAAGAGAAAAATAGCGTGGGTTGCGTGGAGCACAATGGCGCGACCAAAGTTCTTGGGGGGTTTGGGGTTTAAAAACCTTGAGGACTACAATGATTCTCTACTGGCAAAACTCAGTTGGAGAATTCACTCCAAGCCAAATTCTTTATTGGCTCAGGTGTTGAAAGGCAAGTACTTCCCTGATTGTTCTTTTCTTGAGAGTAAAGAAATCTCTGGGTCTTCCCATGGCTGGACAAGCATATTGGCCGGGCTGAAAGTTTTACATAAGGGAGTAGGTTTTGTAGTAGGGAATGGGCACGATATCAGCGTCTGGTCAGACAACTGGCTCTCAACCTCCAAACCAATGGCGCCAATAGGTCCTCCAACCTTTTCCAACCAGCATCTGATGGTCCAAGACCTTCTGGAGCCAGGCACCAACGAATGGGACCTTCAGAAAATCCGTCAACACTTACCTCATTATGAGGAGAGCATCAGACTACTCATCACAAGCGTTTCAGCCCCAAGCGATCGAGTAGTCTGGTTACCTGAGTCCTCAGGAGAATATACCACAAAGTCAGGGTACAAGAGAATCTTTGAGGAAAATAACGATCTAAACCCTGATTTTGATTGGATGAAACTTGTTTGGAAGCTCCACATACCACCAAAAATCCAACACTTCCTTTGGAGATTACTTAACGATGCGTTACCAGTGGGAGAGTTACTAGCGATCAGGGGCATTAATACAGATCTTCATTGCAAGCGTTGTGGAGAGGCTGAATCCCTTCACCACCTCTTCTTGCAATGCCCTTTTGCAGTGGAACTCTGGCACCAAGCCCCTGTTTCACCGCAAATTCCAGATAGCTTGAGTATAGAGAATCTAAAGGTTTGGTTGAAAAGAACTGTGTTTTCTCAGGTGTTACCTCCTGTAGGTTTAAGCTCTTCACCTGTGATACCATGGTTACTTTGGAATGTGTGGACTGCAAGAAATAAAGTGGTGTTTGAAGGCAAAGTTTTTCAGGTTACTGAGGTCATCTCCAAGTCCATCGCAGATGCAAGAGAATGGGAAGCGGCTAATCTCCACCAAGAACTGAAGCAAACGAAGAAATCTGGCCCGCTGCTGCGGCTCCACTCTGTTCCAATGTGCTGGACTGATGGGGCTTGGCAGGAAATCTCAAAATCAGGTGGAATGGGATGGATTATCAAGAATGCGGAGGGTGAAGTACTCATGAGAGGATCAAGCAATCGGGAGTTTGTTTGCTCAGCCCTTATGGCGGAAGCTCTGGCAATTCGAGACGCCCTCATCAAAGCTAAAGAACTCAACCTTCATAGTATCCAACTTTTCTCGGACTCTCAGGTCCTAGTGTCGGCCCTGCGTTCAGGGTTGGACGTGATTGAGATTGCAGGTGTCCTTCTTGACATCAGGAACCTTGCCACTCTCTTCTGTCCTCTTTCTTTTATTTTTATTCCACGCCTAGAGAATCGTCAAGCTGACTCTTTAGCTCGTGCAGCTCTTGAACGTTTAATTGCTGTGTAAACTCTTTTATTTAGTAAGGAAGTAATTGGTTGACAAAAAAAAAAAAAAAAAAAAAAATCATGTTTCATGTTTTCATGGTGAAGCGGTCAAGGTGTGATGATTTTAATGAAGTAGCGTTCCAAAAAAAAAAAAAAATCATGTTTCATGACGTTTAGTGATCTAGGCCATAGTGTGAGTAGTTGCGATGTGTGCAAAGTGAACCAAACAGAAAAAAACAGACCAATTGGTTGAAGCAATTTGAATCAATAAGTAAAATGTTTTAAATAATTACATAAAATTGATGAATAACGTTAACTTCTAATGCAATGAACATATCATTTACTCTTACGTATTTGTTCCTTGCTCTTAGTTGAAGGGTATGAATGGTGACCAGGGAACAGCGAGAAATAATGCATTTCCTAATGTTCCTGAAAAAAATCACCATTCACAAGGAATAATAATTCTCTCTCATTCCCTTTCATTCTTTTTTTTTGTAGAGAATTAAAGAACAAAAGTATTCCTTGTTAAAAGTGATAAGGAACGACCATTCCTTTTCATTTCTGCTATTTTATTTCCGAACATTCCTTTTTAATCTGTTCCTCTTATTTTCCGAATGGTCACCAGTCAGACCCGAAGTATTTCGAGCTCCGTGATGTAGATATGCAACATCATTATGTAGAGTACATTTCATGCTTAATACAAATAAACTAGAGAATATCATTTCTAATTGTTTATTTTTCTTCATTTTTTGTAGCCCAATTTCACTCGACATTGTGCTGCGAAGTTGGGCTGTACATTGCGCGCTGCTGGAGCGGTTAGTCTTCAATTTGAACGATACTCGGTAAATTCTTTTTTGCTGAAGACACCTTGTTGCATTTTGTGAACAAGTGCATGTTATAATAGATATATGTATAGCAAATATAAATCGATTTAGAAGACTAACAAGCCTAGATCTGAGTTGAGTGGATTTATGTGAAACTATTAAGTGTTAGTTTTTGTGATATTTATAAAGTCAAATTTAGACTTTGAGAAGAAAATTATTTTTGTTTTTATGTTGTTGTTGTTTATATCTATATCTAAGTGGCTAAAAAAGATGAGATATGACTTGAAGATTTTGAAACATGCTAACAAATCACATAGTTAAATAACTTTAGTTTCTTATATAACAAATTTATGAAAATTTCAATCTTTTATCTGAATTTTTTTTGCATGAGCAAGTTCAACTTTTCTTTCATGCAGCTAAGTGAAAGACTTTATCTCCACATGGATAAGCTAGCAAGTTATTCTCACTGTGAGTTATATTGCAATTGCAATAAAATGATTGGAGATTTTTTTTTGTGCACAATGCATAGGTGTTGGAGCTTAATTAAAAGACATTTAATCACTTGTTCAATTCAGCCCAAATTTTTGAGGAAGAAGAAGGTGATGTTGATGATGTTGATTAAGAAGAAGAGCCACCCAACCATGTATACATGGAAGATATTCATTCATTAGCTAGTGACTTTATTTCTTTATTATTTTTATAATAATTGTTAGTTTATGTTATTTTTTGATGCATCTCCACATTATTTTAAATTGAACGCACTCAATGTAATTTGTCATACCTATGTAAATTTTTTGATAGTTTGGAAATTGAAGTTTATTAAATTATCCAAAAACAAAGTTTTTGAGTAAGGATATGTATGCCAGTTAAACTGGAGTCAATATTTATAAAAAACGATATAGTTTGTAAAAACAAAGAACTCACTGAATTGTCAATTCATATCATTCTGACAACTTTACATATATTATTGCAGATAATGTCAATGACATGTAGCAATTTCGACGTTGCCCGAGCAGAGTTAATCTACAGATTGTTCTACATGGCTAGTCACTATCATACTGCGTAGATGAACATGAACCTCAAAAACCATGTGACATCACAAGAACTCATGGCGCTTATATGAGGTTTGCTGCTAGTCAAACAATAGTAAAAGTTCAGCGACCAATAAGTTGTTCTTATGTTGATTTCTTATTAATAATAGGCGTTGTGCCGGAAATAGAAAGATAATGAATGAGCTTTATAGTAACTCATCACTGTGGACTACATGATGTGTTGTGACACAAAAGAAAAGAAGGTAAAATAAAACTTTGAGGCCTCAAGATCAAACTCAACTAGATTATCTTTCATTTGATACCCTCCAATCTCGATTGGAAATAAACTTGAATACTCGTCAACTTCCTGAAATGATACAATCTCCACATTCACATGCATAAACTAGTAAGTTATTCTCACTAAGAGTTATACTGTAATTACAATAAACTAATTGGACATTGTTTGTGCACAATGCAATCGTATTGAGACTTAATTAAGAGTCACTGAATCATACTTTCAGTTCAGCCCAAATTATTGAGGATGAAAAATATGATATTCATGATGAAGGGCCACCAAACTATGTATACGTGGAAGATATTCAATCATTGGTGAGTTTACTTCTTTATTATTTTGGGAAAAAAAGTTGGTAACCCATATTATTTTATGATGCATCTCCACATTTCTAAAAATTGAATGCACTCAATGTATTTTTCATACCTATGTAGTTCTTTTGGCAGTTTGAAAATGAAAGTTGATTATCATAATCCATAACTAAATTATCCAAAATAAATTTCAAGTAAAGTATAAATATGACAATTAAACTAAAGTCAGTGTTTACAATGAAGATAGAGTTTGTAATCAATGAAGATAAAAATGAAATAATGGTCAAAACACTTTCAATTACAGATTTCGAAGCAATAAAAGCTTTTAAGTACTCATTGAAAACTATATAAAAAGATGTACAAATATCCAGAGTTATTTCTGATAATTGATGATATTAAAGTTGATTTATATGATATGTTTACTTGGGTGTGATTACACAAAAAGGGTGATATTCATCTTGAATGAGACTTGAAAATTATGGAAATGCAATTGCAAACAAGAAAACATGACTTAGAAATTAAGGCCATGCCACAAACATTCTAGGTAGAGTATATCATCTATATCAGTAAGATTCAAGTTCTGTCACATGAAAAGTCGTGCGACATAAATGAAGTTTTTTGTTTGTATGAAAATAATTGAATATTACTAGCATATTTATAGAGATCTAAGTAACATAGTGTTACTCATTACATAACACTCTTTATGATGGCGTTACATATACTTGTATGAATGTTTGTGATACTTTAAAAAAAATCAGGATTAGAAGCTTGGGCTTCATGCAATCTTGAAGAGTTTGCAAAGCTAATTTCAGCGTCCGGCTTGAGTTCCATAGAGAATTATGAATGTGGTACACTAATGACTAATGTCCTGGTATATTTTCCTTAAGTGGCATCTGCTTTTGTTTTTTTTAACAGAATCAGTAGAACATTTTTACAAGTGGTACGAAGACGTATGCACCAAACCCCATAATGACAAGAGAAGCTACTCCAACATTGACCAAAGATGTGTCATATTTATGACTCCCTTTTTCCTCTTGTATTCTTCCTTCTGTTGCAGGAGTATCCATGCTGGCCTTCCTCTGTTCTTCAACTAGTAATGTATCCTTTTCTGATTCTGAACTCTTTTCAAGCATCTTTTCTCTGTCTTCACCTCCTTTGGTTAAGTCTTCCTTCACATCTGAATCTACCCTTCTTGGTTCCATGACTTCAGGTTTACCTTTCAGATCTCTTGTTTCTTTGACTAGACCAGCGTCTTCTACCTTCTTTTCTTCCACTCTCTCTTGAATCCCTCCTTCACTAACCTTGTATCCAACCATCTTATCATGTTTCTGCTCTTTCTTCTCTCCCAAGCCAATCTTTCCTTCCCCATTCAGCTTCTGACCTATTTCACCATCTCCCTTTCTCTCAACTACCTTTTCTGCTTTAGCATGTACCTTAGGTTCCAAGCTACCATCAATGGTTGGCCTTCTAGTACTTCCTTCCTCCTTCACCTCTTGTACAGTCTTTTTCTGACCAATATCACCAACTTTCTTCCTCTCAATCTCTTCTTTTGCAAATACCTTGGCTTCCAAGCTACCACCAATGATCGGTGTACTTCTAGCCTCTTCCTCCTTTACCTTATGTAAAGCCTTTTGTTGGCCTATTTGAGAAGAGCTGGCTTCTCCTTCTTTCACTTTCTCTTCCTTCTTCACTTTAGCCGCTGGCACTGCTCTCTTACCCTCAACCACTGATTTAGACGTAATGGGTTCTTCTTTATTCGCCATTGTTACAGCTTTCTCTTGACTTGTTCCCACTTGTTTCTCCTTATCCGAAGGTTTCTTCCGTCCCAAGCTACTCCCACTGAGACCAGCCCCTCTATTCTCCTCATTATCAAGACTCTCTACAGTCTTCCCCTGATCATTCCTGATGTTAGGAGTTTTCAAGGCTCCTAAGACAAATGTTGTAGTATAAAAGATTGTCGAACCAGTTCTGAGGGATATCAAACCACTGAGAATGCAAGTACTCACTTAATCTAAGTGCAACCAATGATTTAGATGGGTTTTAAACTACTACTAAACTAGAAAGCAATAACAGAATGATACTTTCTTGACTAAGGGAAAAGAGAATTCATGGGTATAGGGATTAGACCTTGGGTGATCAAGTATCGAACTAAGGATGGCAGATGATCAATCAAACTATCAACCTTAAGCCTAGACACAATTCTAAGCAAGCTCTATGTCTAGATGAATGCTCATTTGCTAACATATCTCAAACATCAAATGTCTTTGGTTGAATAATATGAAAGCAATCATTACTAACAAGTCTATTAGCTATCTTAGTACCTTTAACAACAAATGTCTTTGGCAAAGTATACTAAAAGCCTAGGAGAGTTGTCTCGGGCATTTCATCGAACACCTTTCGGGTGAGAAATGCCTAAGGATCAACAACTGAGTGGCCAACTCAGAAGATGCATTATGATTACTCTACTAGCAAGGAAATATGAATGATCTACACTAAAACATCCTAGCTCTAACCTAATCACCCTTAATCTCCCTAACCCATGAATTCAAAAGGTGATTACTCACTAATCTCCATGATTCCTCTTAAACCCATATTGGATTTCAGATTAATCATGTAGAGAAATAGATAAGAAATCAACAAGAACACAAGAACATAACAATCAAAATCCAAGAGATGAACTTCTCAAGAGAGTTCTTGTGTCTTTCTCAATAGATCAAAAGATAAAAGATAATCTGCCACTGGTGGCTACAAAAGATGTTTAAAACATAGGTTTTTCCAAGTGCAAAACGTCCAAAATAAATTGCAAAAAGGTCCTTAAGAAATCATGATTTTCGGCAGCAAAATAACGCGGAGCGACTTGCAGGTGTCGCTCCGGGAAGTCGCTCCAGGGCCGATTTTTGGTGTGTCCGGGCGAGAGGTCGCGAGCGACTTTGGTGTGTCGCTCCAACGGGTCGCTCTGGATCGGGAGCGACCTTGGTAGGTCGCTCTGAGAGGTCGCTCCAGGCTTCGCTTCGTGTCGTCTCGCCATAGAGACGCGAGCGACCTCGGGGTGTCGCTTTGGGAGGTCGCTCCGAGAAGGGTGTGAGATGCGAGCGACCTCGGTGCGTCGCTCTGGGCAAGTCGCTCTAGCTTCCTACGGGATGAATATGGCGAGCGACTTCACGGGGTCGCTCTAGCTAGGTCGCTCTGAGAGGTGCTTTGGAGCGACCTCATGACGTCGCTGCGGAACCTCGCTCCCATGCTCTGCTCGTCCAATGATCACCTGTTTCACGTCCTTTAAGCTCCAAATGCATCCAAATGTCCCCAAGAACTCCATGTGGCACTCCAACACCTAATGAGGACAATGAATGCAAAATGCAACCTAGACATGGCTAAATCCTAATCTATATGATGAAAATGCTAATGGATGAATGGATAAAACAATGCAAATATGCAAGATATCAACTCCCCCAAACTTGTTCTTTTACTTGTCCACAAGTGAACTTTCTAGAACTCATAGGGAGAGAGGTTGAAGGTGGGAGCACATAGCCAAAAGAAACACAACTAGCACACTCTCTTATTACACTCTAGCTTCTCTAGGCCTATCTTAACTCTTTTTGTTCTTACACTCATCATCAAGCATCCACACATTCAAATCAACCAACTCTCACATTCATTAAGCACAAAACATCAGGTGAATTCTTGCAAATGGTCAGTTGGTCCAAGTCATTTGGTTGGGTAAGGGAAGGCTTTTATTCAAGTGATTCAAGAGGTTCAAAACATATGATCTTTAAGGTGGTTTACTCTCAAAACAAGTAGCCTTGACATTGCACATAATATATCTAAGAAAGGGACCAACTCATGCATACAATGCTCAATCTCCATTGTTCTACCCTTTTCCCAAACATACAAATCACACAATCATTTCCCAATGTCAAACCCTACTCACATCTCTCACCAAAAGATCCTAAGAACTTTAACTCCTTCTCTTTGAAATCTACAAGGGATTTTTCACAACCTCAAAACATTTCTTAGCTCCTAACAACTTTGCTAGCCCCCTTTTTCTTTTCTTTTTCTTTTTTTTTTTTTTTTTTTTTTCGATTTCTTTTTTTTTTTTTTTTTTTTTTTTTTTTTTTTTTTTAGGTTGGGGGCCAAGACTTTTCAAAACTAGAGCTAGAGGTTCTCTACTTATCCCAGAAAATCGATTCACTTAAGCACAAAGAGTCTATCCTTTTTATTTTTCATTTCTCCCAAATCATGATCACAACACTCACCCTCCCACCTATAGCTAGACAAAAGAGTGTCCAATCTAGCAAAAATGAAGATCAAGCATTGTCGTTCCCGATACTCTCAACATTATGCGCATGTAAGACTTTCCGAAGAAGGCCTCACTCATCAAACAATGAAAGCTTAAAAGGAAGGAAAGGTTTTGGGAGTGGTCTACCACTAGAGTTTGTCAAAAAGATTGGCATAAAAGATGTGACAACTCCAGTGTGTATAGCCATGACTCAGTACACAAGGGACCCTAAGCAAGAAGCATTAAGTTCATTCATTTCTAATAAGGTTGTAGTTGGCTTCAAAGACTGAGTTTCAGCAATCAACAAGTTTCAGGAAGAGTTTTCAAGGCTCGAAACATACAAGTCTTTTTGAGAGGTGCAAAAGCTAGTCAAGTGCAACGTAGTGTTCTTTACAAGGCATTCAAATCATTGCTCCCAATGCAAGTGAATGCAACCTATATGCTCTAGACTCTCCTAAAAATGCAAATGATGCAAACTAAATGATTGATTTTTTTTTTTTTATCTATGCAAATAGGTATGCCATGCATGACTCAATGAAACAACATCAAAGCAAACATGATCAAATACTTGGTACCTCCCCCAAACTTGAGTGACACAGTCTCTGTGTCGTCAAGTAGAGAGAGAGATACCGAAAAGAAGACTAATATGCAAAAATGAAATGGTATATACAAGGGAGTGTGGTGGGTTACCTTCTATAGGGAATGAGTAGAGGGAGATGCTCCCTCCTCGTCGTCCTCAGGTGGTAACTCTTCAAGGTGCTCATCAGCAGGGGTGTCCATCTCTTCAATGTAGAAGGCTTGCCCGAACACAGTTGGTTTCCTCATTTTCCTCTTGATGTCAAAGTGGAGGATGTTCTCTTTACCCAAATGGAGATCAATCGTGCCTTCCTTCACATTAACAATAGCTCCTGCTGTAGCTAAGAATGGCCTTCCTAGAATCAATGGATCTTGAGCCTCCTCACCCATCTCAAGCACCACAAAATCTGTAGGTATCTCATACCTTCCAATCTTCACAGGGAGGTCCTCTAAGATGCCCACAGGGTACTTCACTGAACGATCAGCTAACACCAGAGAGAGTCTACACTTCTTGTACTGAGTGAATCCAAGCTTCTTTGCAACAGACAAAGGCATCAAGCTGACACTAGCTCCCAAATCGCAGAGACTTTTCTCAAATACCATAGGTCCAAGAGCACAAGGTAGTGTGAAGCTTCCTGGATCCTCTAATTTCTCTGGAACATCAAGCCTCTGGATGATGGCATTGCACTCATGGGTAAGATTCATCATGCTTTCCATCTCCTTCTTCTTTGCAGCTACAACATCTTTCAGGAAATTGTTGTATTGAGGAATCAACATGAAAGCATCGATGATGGGCATTGCAACCTGAGCTTCACTCATTTGCTTCTCAAACAGAGCTTTGTATTTCTCTAGCAGCTGCTTCTTGAATCTACCAGGGAATGGAAGTTTGGGTTCATAGGGAGGAGGAACAAAAGAACTTTCACTTGCTGGAGTAACAACTTCACCATCCTTTACTGTCTTCTTCTCCTCTCCAACCTTTCCTTTACCTTTGGCTTCCACTATCTTCTCCAAGATCTCGTCATTGATCTTCTCATCAACAATCACCACTTCATCATCTATGTTGATGGCAACCCCCTCACCTAATTTCTCAGCATCCTTGGTGAGGGTTCTAGGAGGTAACTGCTTACCACTCCTAAGGGTGATAGCTTTGGCCTCCTTGGGATTTTGGTCAGACTTTCCAGGTAGAGATCCTTGCTGGCGATTCTGGTGAGTGTTCATGGAAGCAAATTGATTCTCTAAATTCCTGACTGTAGAAGCAAGGTGTGAGAATTTGTTGTTGAGCTCATTGTAGCTCCCATCAATCTTGGAATGAAGGTTCTTCAACTCATAACCAACTTGCTTCTCACTTCTAGTCTGAGACTCCAAGATTTGCTTCAGTAAGGTATCAGTGCTGCTCTCTTGAGGAGCAGAGGAACCAGACGAGGGGTTTTGCTGAGGCTGATAGCTGCCTTGCTGGTTGTTTCTTGGCGGATAGCCACTCTGCTGGTTGTTGGAATAGGACTTCTGTTGGTAGTTGTTGTACTGAAAGTTGGGTTCTTTCTTGTACCAGCTACCATTGTTGTTGATGAAACACAGCTCTTCCTGACCTTCCAAACCCTCAACTTCATGGACAATAGCTGGTGTCTCTTGGCTTGGGTTGCCGACAAAGTGCAGCTGCTCTTGGGTAGCTTTATCAGCAAGGAGGATGTCTATCTTATCCTGTAGAGCTTTCAACTCCTTCCTCGTTTGCTTATCCTCAGTTCTACTGCTTCTGTCGTGGTCTCCACTGTAGACTGCATCACTCTTTACCATGTTGTCAACCAGTTCTTCTGCATCCTCCTCAGTTCTCCCCAAGAAGAACCCATTGCTAGCTGTATCCAGTCTGGCTCTGTACTTAGGAAGAGCACCACGGTAGAATGTGCTCAGCAAGCTCTCCTTAGAAAAGCCATGGTGTGGGCATTGAGCTTGGTAGCCCTTGAATCTCTCCCAGGCTTCACTGAAGCCTTCCAAGTTCTTCTGTTGAAAGCTGGAAATCTCGTTTCTCAGCTTAGCAGTTCTTGAAGTAGAGAAGAACTTCTCCAAGAATGCTTTCTTGCAGTCATCCCAAGTAGTGATGGAGTCACTGGGTAGAGACTTCTCCCACTGACGTGCCTTATCCCCCAAAGAGAAAGGGAATAGCTTGAGCTTTAAGGCATCTTCGGACACACCATTGGTTTTTGACAACCCACAGTAGCTGTCGAACCTGTCCAAGTGATCAAATGGATCCTCTAGAGCCAAGCCATGATACTTGTTGTTCTCGATCACGTTGAGGAGTCCTGATTTGATCTCAAAGTTGTTGGCTGCCACAGCGGGTGCTCGGATTCCCAATCTATGACCATGAATGTTGGGGCGGTCGTAAGTGCCAATGGGTCGAGCTGCTCGCTGTTGGTTTTGAGGTATGTCTCCCATATCAGTACTCAATCTCTGCAAGTGAGCCTGTTGCTCTTCTTCTCTTCTATTTCTAGCACACTCTCTCTCTAAAGCTCTGATGTCTGCAGCTATTGGAACTAGGTTTGATGGACCCCTGCTCCTCAAGTTCATACACCTGTAGATTAAAGGGAGGTGAAGAAAGAGAATCAGTAACAAAAGAAAATAAAAATGACTTAGTCTCAAGCAAGTGACTAAATCTCAATGTTCAAATCTACTCAGAATTTGGCAACGGCGCCAATTTGATGTTAGGAGTTTTCAAGGCTCCTAAGACAAATGTTGTAGTATAAAAGATTGTCGAACCAGTTCTGAGGGATATCAAAGCACTGAGAATGCAAGTACTCACTTAATCTAAGTGCAACCAATGATTTAGATGGGTTTTAAACTATACTAAACTAGAAAGCAATAACAGAATGATACTTTCTTGACTAAGGGAAAAGAGAACTCATGGGTATAGGGATTAGACCTTGGGTGATCAAGTATCGAACTAAGGATGGCAAATGATCAATCAAACTATCAACCTTAAGCCTAGACACAATTCTAAGCAAGCTCTATGTCTAGATGAATGCTCATTTGCTAACATATCTCAAACATCAAATGTCTTTGGTTGAATAATATGAAAGCAATCATTACTAACAAGTCTATTAGCTATCTTAGCACCTTTAACAACAAATGTCTTTGGCAAAGTATACTAAAAGCCTAGGAGAGTTGTCTCGGGCATTTCATCGAACACCTTTCGGGTGAGAAATGCCTAAGGATCAACAACTGAGTGGCCAACTCAGAAGATGCATTATGATTACTCTACTAGCAAGGAAATATGAATGATCTACACTAAAACATCCTAGCTCTAACCTAATCACCCTTAATCTCCCTAACCCATGAATTCAAAAGGTGATTACTCACTAATCTCCATGATTCCTCTTAAACCCATATTGGATTTCAGATTAATCATGTAAAGAAATAGATAAGAAATCAACAAGAACACAAGAACATAACAATCAAAATCCAAGAGATGAACTTCTCAAGAGAGTTCTTGTGTCTTTCTCAATAGATCAAAAGATAAAAGATAATCTGCCACTGGTGGCTACAAAAGATGTTTAAAACATAGGTTTTTCCAAGTGCAAAACGTCCAAAATAAATTGCAAAAAGGTCCTTAAGAAATCATGATTTTCGGCAGCAAAATAACGCGGAGCGACTTGCAGGTGTCGCTCCGGGAAGTCGCTCCAGGGCCGATTTTTGGTGTGTCCGGGCGAGAGGTCGCGAGCGACTTTGGTGTGTCGCTCCAACGGGTCGCTCTGGATCGGGAGCGACCTTGGTAGGTCGCTCTGAGAGGTCGCTCCAGGCTTCGCTTCGTGTCGTCTCGCCATAGAGACGCGAGCGACCTCGGGGTGTCGCTTTGGGAGGTCGCTCCGAGAAGGGTGTGAGATGCGAGCGACCTCGGTGCGTCGCTCTGGGCAAGTCGCTCTAGCTTCCTACGGGATGAATATGGCGAGCGACTTCACGGGGTCGCTCTAGCTAGGTCGCTCTGAGAGGTGCTTTGGAGCGACCTCATGACGTCGCTGCGGAACCTTGCTCCCATGCTCTGCTCGTCCAATGATCACCTGTTTCACGTCCTTTAAGCTCCAAATGCATCCAAATGTCCCCAAGAACTCCATGTGGCACTCCAACACCTAATGAGGACAATGAATGCAAAATGCAACCTAGACATGGCTAAATCCTAATCTATATGATGAAAATGCTAATGGATGAATGGATAAAACAATGCAAATATGCAAGATATCAATTCCCTGCCTTTTCCGTTTTCTCACCTTCCACAACCGCCGGGAACTCGATCGTCAATAGTCCATGTGAGAAGGAAGTGTTCAGTTTCGTCATATCGCACGACTCGGGAACACGGTAAACTTCATTGAAACGAGCCTTAGTATGAGTAGAGAGTGGTCGCTGGCCTTGAATGTAGATAGCTCGCGTCTTATCATCCTTCTTGATTTCTACTTGGTCTCTATAAAACCCTGTCGGTTACAAGAAACTTACATAATTATTATCAACTAAATATTTTGGTCTTATCAAGAACAAATAAAAAAAGAGAGAAGAGATCAATGGACCAGGAAGATTGACATAGAGGATTATGGATGATCCGGAGTTGTTCCATTGAGCTCTTGGCTTGAAGTTGCTCACCGTTGGAGTCAATGGTGGCGGGTGACGGCCACCGCCAGGCCTTTGCCTCCTCAACATTGACAAGTCTTTATATGTATCGGAGCAAATTTCTTTTGGAATAATAAATCAAACTGTGTAACAGAAAATTTCTAATGTGTTTGAATGATATAAGATATGTGTATATATGAGATACTTATGTGTAATAGGAGGTTTTAAGGTTTGGGTTTAGGATTGCTTTAGGGTATTGACTTTGTCTCTTTCTTGGTCCAAAGGTCTCATATCATTTTTATACGGTTTCTTGTACTACAAGGAAAGCATAGAAGCGTTAGGTTATCTCTTCAAGAGTGTGACGAAGAAGACGCGCATCAACATGAAGTGACGTCATTTTAGACCTTTTTTCTTGTAAAATTTAATCTCCTACGTGGTGGCATTGAACAAGTGTGTAAAAAGACGCACATCAACATGCATAAAGAAAGTATCATGGGAGGGACCTATGAAGATGGGTTTAGAGAAGATCATTAGCATATCTTTGTAGTATTCAGACACAAACCCAAAGATCACGAATTATATTAATGATGTTGATGATTGTGTTATTTTTTTCTCAATATTGTTGCGATGAGATTTTGTTAATTATTGTTAGATTGGTTTAGGCAAATCTTTATTTGTACTTCTGTACACATAGTTGTTTTTGTCCGTAACTTGTGGCTACTGTGAGAAGAGGGGAGATCGCTATAAATATAATAATCAATGTGCAAGACCCCTCTTAAATTCAGCCACATGGTGTTGATCGTCGCTAGTCTCCGAGTTCTTGGATGAGTTTCTCTGGCTCCAACCAACATTTGGAGCTCTGGTTCATATTTGGAAGTCGCAAGGTTAAATCATTTCTCTCCTCGTCTTCCTGGGTTAATTTTCAAGTTTTTGATCTCTTTGGCTTCTTAATTCTTTGAAGCAATATAAAGAGTCAAACTTGTATTTCTAATCCTAGCACAATTCAGTTCTGAATGGGAATAGCTGCAATGCTAACATCTTCGTAATTCTCAATTCAGTTGTGTTTCACCTCACGAAGAACTCCTACATTAGGAAAGATTGAGGTCTATTTGAATGGTACCTACTGGTATCCATTGTTAATGTTTTTCTCTCTTTTGTGCTGGTGTATTTCTGCAGTACTTGTTTTCTACAACTATGTATAACCTGTTTGGTCTTGTATCTTATATAATGATTCAGTGTTAAAAAAAAAATTCAGCCACATTGTCTATTATACACTCAAGACAAAAAAAAAATTCATGATACAGTAACTGACCTGGTGACCAGGTTTTTGATAAAAAATGATGAAATGAAAGTTTTCAGGTTTTACAAAAAAAAAAATGATGTTAAACAACATTTCCAGTTGTTAAAATGAAAGTTTCTAAAATTCATAAAACACCTTATTTATTCATAACATCAGTCTAGACAATCAGCCACTAAGATGAGGCTGTGATCATCAAACCTAGCAACTGCTTGAAGAGCACATCTGTTAAGTCATCTCTCTAGAACCATCAGTTCAGGAGCTTCCTAAACCGAGTCTAGCATTATCTCAAACCCAAGCTTCTCCTTTCTCTGATATGCCTACCAAGCTGGTGACTCCAATTCTAAACCTATGATGAGACAATCCTCCTTGCGTTGGAATCTGACTAGATGTTGCAGATACCTAGAGGATGACTTAAGACCAGCTGCTATAAAAATGTTATATGAACAGGTGTGACATTCCTACCCAACTGACCCATACACATTGTTCCATAGCTCAAAAAGGGTGCCATCATGGCAAGATATGTTTACAAATTGTTTTTTTTTTTGTGTTTGTAAAAAGATCATGTAATGAATGTGCGAGTTTATTCGCTAGAAAATCTATAAAATCTCCTAACCATGCACCATTGTAGTCCTTTCCTCAAGGCATTAGCCGTTAAAAACAACATTATCAACTTCGCAGTTGTAGGGCCCATTACGTGCTCTAAAAGCCCAGCCCGCTAAGTATTACTGTGACGGTGGTATTACCCAAAGCTGAATCATAAACCGTTGGGAGGGATTTTCATCTTACGGCTGTAAATAATCTGTCTTGGTATTTTACCGTGACGACGGACTCATGTTTACCAGAAAAGACGATTATACCCTCACTAATCTGCGTCGCTTTTACGCTCCTCTCCTTTTATTTTGGTCTCGGTACGCTCCTCCCTCTCGATATCGGGCGCCACAAATTAAAAAAAAAATAAAAAACCCTAATCCCCAAATTTTTCGATTTTTCCTTTCGCGGAAAAAGTTCGTTGAAAACCCTAGATTGAATCTCACGTTTTCGTTTCCGCTGATGGCGAGCGCGGCACGGGGAGAGAGCAGCAACCACCCCTACTACGGCGGCGGGTTAGGAGCCGGCGGAAAGTTCCGGAAACCGCCGGCGAGAAGGTCTCAGAAAACTCCGTATGATCGACCATCGACCTCTGTGAAGAACCCTAGAAATGGGATCGGAGAAGACAGAGGCTGGTTGTCGAAATTGGTGGATCCGGCTCAGAGGGTTATTACGTATAGCGCTCATAGGCTCTTCGCGTCTGTGTTTCGGAAACGCCTCGTCTCAGGTGAGACGCCTTTACAGTCTCCGGAGCAGAAGCAGTTTCCAGAAAGAGGTAAAGGGCTTGTTTATTTCTTTTGTCTCATCAGGAAGTTCAGATTTTTAGCTTTTACTTAGATGTTAATGGAATCTTCTTCAAGTATCTAGCTTGTTTGCATATAAATTGAATTAACCTGCTAGGATCATTATTTCTTGTTATTAATATATGTATTGTTTCTATTTTTATTAATCAGATGTGATGCAGGAGGCTAAGGTTGGACACAGGGAGAATACTTCTGCTGTAAGTACATGAGCTTTAATAAAAATTTATCTTCTTTGTCATGTGGATTACCTCGTTCTTTCATCCTTTGTATTGTTACTCATTGTTTATGTATTGATGTGGTCGTGAAGTTGTCCATGAAAAATGATGTGATTCGGGTACACGAAGCCAATGGATTAGGCAATCCAAGCAAGGATGGATTTACAGATCTTGAGAAAGTTTTGAAGGACAAAACTTTTACAAGGTACATTGTTTTACAAGCTTTACCTTGTACATTTAACCCAGTAAAGTAACTTCTCAGGTTATCGAACTTTCTTTTTATTTTCATTCAGTTAACATTCATGATATAGAAGAGTGGAATATCTAGTCTCTTTTATTTTTTTCCCTCTTCTTCTCTTTTGTGCGTTTCATTTCAATATGTGTAAACATCTCTGATTTCCTGAATAACTGAAACGTCTTGTTTTGAAATTTCGTTGATCACGTTCGATGGTTTTACAGATCTGAAGTTGACCGATTAACTACCCTGATACGTTCGAAAGCTGCTGATTCATCCATTGTATACGGGGATCACAGAAATGAAGCGAGTGTTGCGAGATATCCACCACCACATGGGAGGGATATGGTGCATCCAGATAGTGGATTTATGAACACCCTTGTTTCAACACCTCTTGGAAGTTCGAGGGTAAGAAAGTTGTTAGACGTGTGAGATATACTAGTCTGTTTTATGTCGACCTTCATGCAAGATGACATTCTTAATCCTTTGATTGTTTATTTTATCCTTACCAGGCTCTCGATGAGTGCATTGCTTCGCCGGCGCAGCTTGCAAAAGCTTACATGTGTAGCAGACCTTCAGAAGTTACTCCTATGCTGGGGCCACGTGGTCAAACGGGTAGGGAAGATTCTGTTTACCTGAACAGAACCCCATTTCCGTCAAAGTCACGTACAATGTCACTGGTACCAAAGCTTTCTGGACCAAGACCTCTGGAAAATGGTTTCCTCACCCCTAGATCTCTGGGAAGATCTGCTGTTTATAGCATGGCCAGAACACCATACTCTAGGCATCAGTCCACTGTTAAGGTTTCAATGTTGAACCATTACCTTTTTATTGTAGAGTTCGCAACCGGTTCCCAATCTTATTGTGTTTACTTTTCTCTTTTTTTTCTTTTCAGAATGGTTCTCTTTTCCAGGCATCTCCAACCACATGGGAAGAAAGCTTAGCTTCTGGTTCTAGAAAAGGATTTCAATCGGTGAATTTTTTGACTATGCACCAAACAATTTACAGATTGGTCTCTTAAACAAAGTATTGACATGGCTTTTACATGATTTTGTAGGGTCTCAAACGGAGGAGCTCAGTGTTGGATACTGATATAGGATCTGCTGGCGCTGTTAGGAGGATTCGCCAGAAATCCAACCTTTCATTTAGAAGCTTGGCTCTGCCTGTCTCGGAAAGCCCACTTTCCGTTCGTGCCAGTGGTGGACAAAACATGACGCAAACATCGAAAGATGTAGGGGATATTCCTGGTTCAAATTTTAACCTTGTCCCTTCCACGTCGAGGGAGCTGGCTTCAAAAATATTGCAGCAAGTTAATAAAATGGTTTCACCGAAGAAGAAATCACCAAGTAGGTTATCACCATCTATGCTACGAGGCCCCGCTCTCAAGAGTCTTCAGAATCCGGAGGCGCCAAAGTTCTTGGATAATCTTCCTGAGAAGAAGGCAAATTTGCCAGGTTCTAGTCATCAAAAGCAGGAAAAAATTAGAGAGACTGGTGCCAGAGGGTTTTCGGGTCTGAAAGAGAAGACTGGTGATGCTGCTGGGGACACAAGCAAAGCAGGTTCCAGTAAAGATCACGAGACTTGTGTTAATGGTGCTTATTTGCCTCTCACAAGTTCTGTGGAAGAGCATCCTCCAAAAAAACGAGCATTTCGGATGGTAGCGGATGAGGTAAATTGTTTCTTTCTCATATTTATATTTCCAGAGTATGCATTATGCAAATAAGAGTGTCAAAGCGGGCAAGTGTAGAAACCCCAATCTTAAGACCTCTAGCTGCAATTATGATTTTACCTATTTATATTTCCAATTAGTCTTAGTTGCTTTTTCTGTAAAAAAGTTCTGCTGTTTTTCATAGTTGATCATCATGTATGTATAACCTTTGACCATATTCTCACTGCACATCTTTGACCATCTACTGTGATCTACAATGCAGGATTTTGATGGTCATGGGGAGCCATCTACTCCATTTCAAGAGGCAGAAAAACAGAATACCTTGAAAGTGGAGAAAGATGTTGATATCAGCATGCGTAGAGGGAAGAAACCACTTATTTCGTCTGAGGTCATGGCCTCTACTTCATATATTCCTAATGGTGACGCCTCTCAGAGTACTTGTAATGGATCTCTGGAAACTGGAAGAAGCCAATTTTCTGCTTTACCCATTGAAGCTGTTCAGCAAAGTAATATGCCCTCTGAGCCAACTTCTAAGTTCATCCAAGGGACTGAGAAGTCGAGTATTTCTCCCGCCAAGCTAGCCTCAGAAGTGGAAGATATCTCTTGGGAAGAGCATACAAAAGCTGCTGCTGTGTTTCCCAGCACCTCCTCGTCACCGGCGGCTACTGACTTACTAAATCAAAACACGGGTCAATCTGCAGATATCAAGTTAGAAAAGCCGAGCAGGTTGGTGGCACAATGATTTTCCCTCTCAATTTATAGACATTAATTTCATTACTCGAGTCAATCCATTATGGGGCCTCCTCATCTGACCCTCTTTTTTGCTGTTGCAGCTTTGCTTTTGGAAAGCCAACTGAATTAGAGAAAACTGTTAGCAACAGTGCTTCGAGAATCGAGTCAACTACCTCAGCTGAATCAACCCTCAATGGTAGTATGTTCTCAGGCGGAGCAAACGCTATCAGTGAACTGAGTTCGACAAACTCCTTTGCAAGCTCTAGTGGTACATCAAGCACTTCCCCATTTGGTACAAACTGGCAAGGTCCCAACTCTTCTCCAGCCTTTGGTTCCTCATTCACCACTTCCTCATCTCAAACCTTTTCATTTGGAGGATCTTCTGCTGCTACCGGTTCAAGCACTTCTACTCCCATCTTTCTCAGCTCAACCGCTCCTGCCATTCCTCAACAGTCAGTGTTTGGTAACCCTGCTCCCTCAACGACTCCGTCACAGTCTCCGTTTGGAAACTCAACACCCGGGTTTTTCCCACCACCAAATACAAATGGTTTCAAAAATAACCAACACATGATCATGGAAAACAGTATGGCAGAAGACACAGAGCAAGCTAATAAATCATCCATGATACAACAGCCAGTGTTTGGACAACAACCTGTGTCAATGCCTCAGCTAAACTTTTCCTTTGGCGGAGCGTCAGCAACGCCGCCTCCATCAATGCCTAACCCGTTTCAGTTTGGAGTCCAACCTGTTGCAAGCACACAACAGAACTCATCACTTTTCCAGGCATCCCCCGGTCTAGACTTCCAAGGAGGTCGGAGCTTCTCACTGGGAAGCACTGGTGGCGGTGACAAGTCAGGCCGCAGAATCTTCAAAGCGAAGAAAACCAACAGGAAGAGATAAACACTGTGGATCATCGTTATACAACATATTGCTCAGCCTTTTGGTCTTTTTTTTACTACCCCGTCAAATTGGGTTCAAAGGAATATCGTGTCTGTCATTTTCGTGTCAAGAGTCAGGATTTGCCGATTTGGGGTTATAATGTTCAGATTTATAAAGTTGTAGGAAAGTTTTGTAATTTTCAGAAAATACTCGAGTCTGTAGCTATGTTGTCTATAAATAACGGTTTTGAGTTCTAATGGGCCAAAAATTCTTAATGGGCCTCTCACTGCTTTGTATCTCCGTCTCTGTTTCTTTCGTCTCTCTCTTTGACTAAAATAGTGTAATAAGAAGCTGATGTCTTTAGATCATTTCCAATGCTTAGTTTCATTTTTTTTCAAAATATGAAGTTCTTCAAAAAATATATTCTATCATCACTCTATAATTAATTATTAATAACACCTTATACTTTTAAAATTTACTAATATAACCCAATTATTTTGTTTTAATAATAATAATTATTTTATAAGTTAAACATTATTATATGATACAATTATTACAAATAACATAAAATATTAGATTTATAAAGAAACGTTAAATACATACATCTCTTAAGCGATTAACCCAAACATTTCAAAACAAAAAAATGAGCTTATTTTATTTCAAATTCTTCCAAATCAAATACAGAATACTCGAAAATTAATATTTTAATGCTTTCCATTATTAGCATCAAATTAGACAAAAAATAATAATATAAAATTTAACTAATTAGGTGACATCGACACTTATAGTTTATTTAAATATAAATTAACAATAAGTTAAAGTTAAGGATTAATTCATAAATAAAAAAAGTTCATATTCAAAAAATGAAGAACTGAACAGAATTTCTTCAAATTTGAAGAAATACCGTTTAATTCTTCAAAATTTGAATAAATGAAAAAATGAAGTGCCTTTGAAGCTAAAATTAAACAAAAATTGGGCAAAAAGTGAAAATTGAAGAACCATTGGAGATGGTCTGATGACCATATCTATATCTATTGAACCGTATAGTAGAATATGCGCTATGCCCTAAAGTGAACTTTTCATTAAATATCATTGGAAGAAGGAAGTCAAGCTGCGGCCGAGTCAGAGTGTTCAAGTGGCCAATAAGAAACTCTATCCGGGTGTTGTTGATTCCTAAGTACACTTCACACTCTGGAGCTTGAAGATCATCATATAGCAGATCGTTATCTTGACGGTGCTCGTCGTTGGTGATGTAGAGTATGTTCTTTTCACCGGGATCTACATTACACTGATGCGTCGACCAGCATGGACCAAGTTATAAGAATTTGTATTGGTTGACAATGATTGATTTTTTTTTTCTTTACCACTTGTATTGGTTGCCAATAATTGATTTGTTCTTCATTGCTTCTTTCTCGTTTTGCTTATCTCCACGATATTTTTTCCTTATTACTTGTACTGTCCTTCTTTCCTACACTCTTATCTACACATTTTTTCATCTCTCCACTACCTAAACCACTATCCTTCTCACTTTGTTCCATGTCTCCACCATTAGAGGTTAGATAGTTTCAGTTTTGTTCTTAGGAAGCATCACTTCATACAAAAACGTAACTATCAAATTAAGTCATCATCACAAAATTCACAAAGTATTACTAAGTTATACAATCTAAACTATTTAAAATTTTACTAAGTTGTACAAAGTTTTATAGTTATATCAAGTTTTACTAAGTTATACTATTTTGGGTTCGATTTTTCTTCTCTTTCGATGAATAATTCGTGATTTGTTATTTCGTTAATTTTTTTTTATAGAAAAGTTTGATTCGTCTTTTATTTGAAGATTATCCTTTCCCATATGATAAAAAGATGAAAAAATAAGATTGATTTGTTTCAGTGAAGAAATAGAAAGAATGAGTAAAACTTAAAAATACTTAGTTGATATGTAGATTTTTATGTCTGGATCTGAGTTTAATGGATGGGTATAGTTTGAGTTTGGATAGTCCGCTGGTAAATTTGTAAATAACTAGATTTTGTCAGGTTCGTAGATTTTTAATATTTTTTTTATGATTTAAATAAATATTAAATAAAAAAGGAAGAAGGAGGAGGAGCATTGGAGAAATTTTTTTTTCACCCGAGAGTATTAGAGCAATTGATTCGTCTGTAAGAGCAGTAGTAGCTATGTTGTCTATAAATAACGGCCTAAAATTCTTAATGGGCCTAAAATTATTAATGGGCCTCTCACTGCGTTGAATCTCCGTCTCTGTTT
The DNA here is from genome assembly GCF_020379485.1 of Brassica napus. Lineage (NCBI taxonomy): Eukaryota > Viridiplantae > Streptophyta > Magnoliopsida > Brassicales > Brassicaceae > Brassica > Brassica napus. Next base: position 28,608,739 of record NC_063434.1, on the reverse strand, counting down.
CTTTCGTCTCTCTCTCTGCATCGATGGAGCAACCACCAGATCGAACGAAGCGACCATGGAGATTCACCACGTTCGTCTACACTTCTTCGATCTTATTCCTTCTCCTTTCTATACTCATACTCTCCTTCACCACGACCGATCTCTACAAATCCCAAACTCTTAGACTCATCTTCACCACGAATCGCATCTCCACCTATCTTCAATCTCTCTCCTCCAATTCCAAATCCGATACTCTTAAAACTCCGTCTCATTGCGTGTTATGGATGGCTCCTTTCCTCTCGAGCGGCGGCTACAGCTCAGAAGCATGGTCCTACATCCTATCACTCCACCACAATCTCAAACCCCCTAAGTTCCGAATCACAATCGAGCACCACGGCGATCTCCAATCAATCGAGTTCTGGAACGGTTTAGCCACAGAGACGAAAGAGCTCGCCATCGAAATGCACAGAACAGAGTGTAGACCCAACGAGACGATCGTCGTTTGCCACAGCGAGCCTGGCGCGTGGTATCCGCCATTGTTCGAGACTCTTCCTTGTCCTCCTTACGGTTACTACGGAGACTTTGCGGCTGTGATTGGTAGAACAATGTTTGAGACTGATAGAGTCAATGACGAGCACGTGGAGCGGTGTAACGGAATGGATCGTGTTTGGGTTCCTACTGAGTTTCATGTAGAGTCGTTTGTGCAAAGTGGTGTTGATTCGTCTAAGGTTGTTAAGATTGTGCAGCCTGTTGATGTTGAGGTGTTTGATCCTTTAAAGTATGAGCCTTTGGATTTGGTGGAGATTGGGGATTTGGTTTTAGGTGGCTCTGGAACGAGGAGTTTAGGGTTTGTGTTCTTGAGTGTGTTTAAGTGGGAGAAGAGGAAAGGTTGGGATGTGTTGTTAAAAGCTTACTTGAGAGAGTTCTCTGGTGAAGACAATGTTGCTCTGTTTCTGTTGACAAACGCTTATCATTCAGATAGAGATTTTGGGAACAAGATTGTTGATTTTGTGAAAGAGTTGAGTCTTGAAGAGGGGAAAGATGGTTTCCCTTTTGTTTATGTGATTGATAAACACATAGCTCAGGTTGATTTGCCTCGGTTGTACAAAGCGGCTGATGCGTTTGTGTTGCCTACGAGAGGGGAAGGATGGGGACGGCCGATAGTGGAAGCTATGGCGATGTCTTTGCCTGTGATTGCTACGAACTGGTCTGGGCCCACGGAGTATCTGACTGAAGAGAATGGTTATCCGTTGGTGGTTGAGGAGATGAGTGAAGTGAAGGAAGGTCCTTTTGAAGGGCATCAATGGGCAGAGCCTTCTGTTGATAAGCTTAGGGTGCTGATGAGGCGTGTGATGAGTGAACCTGATGAAGCGAAGGTTAAAGGGAAGCGTGGAAGAGAGGATATGGTCAAGAAGTTTGCTCCTGAGGTGGTGGCTAAGGTTGTTGCGGATCAAATCGAGAGAATCTTTGATGAGAAAATAAGAAGATGACAGGATCTCACACTTTGGTTTAGATCAAATAAGGAAAGTGAACAGTGATTGTATTTTCTCATTCAAGGATTATTCACCAAACATAGTGTATATCAAGGACAGCTTATTCTCTGAGTTTGTGTTTCTTTTTCACTGGAGATGAGAGCGAAACAGGACTTGTTTGTATACTGGCTTCTTGAAGTTCACTGCCTGAAATAACTAGAATAGAAGATGAATGAGGTAGAATCTACTAAACTAAAGGCAAACTGTTTTGAGTTTAATTTGGAGCAATGCAACAACCACTTTATTCAAGAAATATAGACATAAGTGGTGAGTCTTTGCCACACTATTTTGAGACATTAGTTTGTCTAAAACTTGACAGCAGTATATGTTAGTTTAAGATTGTCTTTTGTGAAGAGAGAAGTGATTTATCAACAAGCACCAGTGGTCTAGTGGTAGATTAGTACCCTGCCACGGTACAGACCCGGGTTCGATTCCCGGCTGGTGCATTTTTGTTTTGTGATTTTTAAGTTAAATTGTTTTAATTTTAACTTCACACAAATAGTTGAGTCAGCTTCCAAGCATTAAACGGCTCTAGATCATGTCTTGAGAGATGTGAAACAGAGATTTTCCTCCAAAATTTTTAAGCTAAAACAGTCAGTGAATGGATACATGGCTTTTTGCTTTTGAGCTTTTCCAACGAAGGCTTTAACAAGAGCTTTGTAGATGGAAGTCTCCAAGAGAGTGTAAGGGATCTTTGTACCGCCCCAATGACTCGTCTTGTTAAAAGTCAATAAATCATATGATTAAAAGAGAGTTTTTTTCCGTTGACTTGGATAGATTTCACATCTATGTAATATATTATCCTCCCCTCGTTCTCTTTTCTCCGGGATTGAGCAAGAGAAGTGGAAACCAATAACCTTCTGACATCTTTACGGTTCGGCGGGCCGATGTAAACAGGCCCGAAATCATTTCCGGGCTTAGAAGGCAAACAAAGAGCTACTTTAAAGGGAATCTTGTAAGAAGAGACCATGACCTATTTTACCAAAAAAAAGAGACCATGACCTTAACGGAAGACGTTGAGCTATTACCGAGTCCGAGAATGCCCTGAGTACCATACGGAAGCCCGGCCACGACCTCTGAGGCAGACATGCAAGCGAGAGGCAGCCTCGCCGCGAGTTTAGTTGACGGTGACGTGTAGCTTAGGACAACATCGTCTTTAACTAGAGAAGCGAGGACAGTGTTGTAGGTCATTTGGGTTTGGAGGTAAGCGTGACAAGTGTCATTTCTGCAAGGTGGTCCGTAGGTGCCCATGCAATGAAGTGAGGCACTGATTTTTAGTTTGTTTGCAGCAGTTGGACCCACAGAGAATAGGGGTGTAGTTGGTTGAGTTATAGCCAAGCTTGTCGCACTGGAACCATAAGGCTGAGCCTCTAACGTCCACAGCTAGGTTAACCACAAGCGATGGTTTGCCGACGGTCACGTTGGTGTAGTAGATACCGGTTTTGGTGTCTTTAAAGACCGGAAGTACAAAAGCATGAGAGTTTTGCTTTGGTCTTGGCTTAGGCTTTTCGGGTTGTGTTCAGTCAGAGATGTGGTGGTTGCTACTAAAACGAAGAAGACGTTTAGAATGAAGAGACGAGCCATAACTGCTGATAAAAGAAAGGTTGTGATGTTTATCTTTAGAACTCATTAGACATTTATATTAGAGTACATGTTGTAGTATTATTGACCTATTGTATTAGTATTAAACTATTTATAAATTAGGGTTAATCTCACTGGTGATGGATTTGTGAAGAAAGGGGAAGAGATAAATTCATCCGTTTTGTAAAAAGTTAAAAGTTATCGATTTTGTAAAAAGATAAAAATAAAATTTCGGTTTTGGTTAGTTGGGTTGGGTAACAAACCAATAATATAAATGGTTAAGGGCAATAATATAACCCCCAGAAAGTTAGATATATACAGAAGTTCAACTTCTGTTTCTTTTTTAGTTTAGAAAATTGTTTCTATGAGCTTTAGTTAGAGTCTGTGATCGTCTTTGTATTTACGGAGTTGAACTGGAGGCGCTGTTGGACAGGCCAAATTCTTTTTTAAGAAATTATATTTACTGTATTTAACTAAAATAGTGTAATAATAAGCTGTTTCAAAAAAAAGAAAAAGTGTAATAAGAAGCAGATGTCTTTAGATCATCTCCAATGCTTAGTAGTTTCATTTAACTAAAATAGTGTAATAAGAAGCAGATGTCTTTAGATCATCTCCAATGCTTAATTTCATTTTTTTTCCAAAGTATGAAGTTCTTCAAAAATTACATTCTAAGTATATTCTACCATCACTCTATAATTAATTATTAATAACACCTTATACTTTTTAAATTTACTAATTTAACCCAATTATTTTATTTTAATAATAATAATTAAATTATAATTTAAACATTATTATATGATACAATTACTACAAATAACATAAATAATAAACATAAAATATTAGATTTATAAAGAAACATTAAATACATAAATCTCTTAAGTGATTAATTCTTCAAAATTTGAAGAAATGAAAAAAAATAAAGTGTCTTTAAAACAAATATTGTGCAGAAAGTGGAAATTGAAGAACCATTGGAGATGGTCTGATGACCATATCTATATCCAGTGAACCAGATAGTAGAATATGTGCTATGCTTTAAAGTGAATTTTTCACTAAATATCATTCGAAGAAGGAAGTCGAGCTGCGGCCAAGTCAGAGTGTTCAAGTAGCCAATAAGAAACTCTCTCCGGATGCTGTTGATTCCTAAGTACACCGGCATTTTTTGCTTCTTCGACTTCTCAGCATCGGCATTTTTTATCATGAATATTGGTCGCCATGCCAAAATTAACTATAAATATTAATCCATATTGAGGTTTAAGCTTCCACATATGATTTTTACAAAACACAATAGTATTTAAATGAGAAATATTGCCTAAGTATTTTTCTTTTAATCTCTTAATACAACTCAAATTCTTATTATCGTTATTACATCTTATGATGCTAACATAACTTTTAATTTTAATGTTGTTGTCGTACATGAGTATGTATGAATATGATGGATATGTGTTTGTATGTATAAGACAAAATAAATAAATAATTAAACAGAATTTTTTTCTATTAAAAATAAAATAATTGTATAAAACGAAAAGAAAATTAATTATAAAATATTTAATTTCCTTTTTAAAAGTATAAATAAAATAAAAATATAAAAGTAATCTTATTTTTTCTTATAATTAACTAACTTACTTTTTAATAATTTTGTGTAAGAAAATATAAACCAAAATTAACTTCAAACAATTCACATCATATGATTGTGACATCTGTCAATTAAAAAAATTAGATCGTGAATGTGTCAATAAAAACTGTCATTATCTGAAAATAACTTCTTCTTTTCCTAAAATCCTAAATAAAAGAGATTTCTAAAAAAAAAAGTATTTTCTAATCGTAACCAAGTAAGATTTTTTTTTCTTTTTTTTCTAAATCCTGACGAGAGAGAATGTAAATTTTTATTTAATAATATTTTTTACTTAAAAAATTAATGATAAACCTGATAGTACAATTATTTAATTAACAAGAAAAATTGTAAAAATATTAGTGATATTGAAAACAACAAATTTTGAAAATGCAACTTTTAAAAATAGTTAATATTAAGTGGTAATAATTATTTGATAAAACTTTTATTTTTCTAAAACCTAGAAAAAAAAATTGTAAAAGATTATGTAGTATTTACTTCCTTTTCTAAAATCCTAAAAACTGTAAAAGAATATTTGATAGTTTTTTTCCTTAAAAAAAAAACCAAAACAATAGAAATTTGTATCATATTTTTTTGGTCTTAACCAGAAGAGAGTTGTAAAAATTTATTTGATAATATTTTTTAAGAGAGTATTTGATGATGAACATGATACTAAAAGTTATTTAATTAACAATAGAAGTGTAAAATTTGTATTCATACGAATTGTAGAAATAATACTTTTAAAATTATTAATTAATAACTAAAAATAATTATTTGATAGCGATTTTTTTTTCTAAAATTCTAAAGAGAATATAATTGTAATAGGTTATATGAGAGTAATTTTCCTTTTCTAAAATCCTAAACAAAATTGTAAAAGAGTATTTAATATTATCTTTTTTAATTGTAAATAAAAATGATATTTATAAAATAGAGTGTTTTCATTTTTTTTTTAAATCCTAGCAAAATAAATTTTAAAGGCTTATATAATAAAACATTAAATTAGTACATAAGAAGATGTATAATGTTGTCATTGACTCGATTGGTGTATTTGACTTTCATTTCTTTTCTTTTTTCATTCAATTTCTTATTTCGGGTTGTGTTCAGTTTAAACGTTTATGTATAATATTTTCTTTAATTTTAAGTACAAAGTTTATAACAATTAATCTATACACCATGATTATAAAATACAAATATTAACTTAAATTTATGTGTGAAAAAGGTGATTGTCTTGTTACTTGCTCCTTCTCCAAGAACAAATAATACATGTAAATAATAATAATACTAATGATTACTTCTTCTTCTTTTTTAAGAAAGTAAAATATTCCATCCCTCCGTTTCATATTTAGTGTCATTGTAGAGAAAATATTTCGTTACAAAATAAGTGTGTTGTCAATGTAAACTTTATTAATTTTATTCGGCAATTTATTTTTCTTTTTTTTTTCATTCAATTTCTTATTTCGGGTTGTGTTCAGTTTAAACGTTTATGTATAATATTTTCTTTAATTCCAAGTACAAAGTTTATAACAATTCATCTATGCACCATAATTATAAAATACAAATATTAACTTAAATTTATGTGTGAAAAAAGGTGATTGTCTTGTTACTTGCTCCTTCTCCAAGAACAAATAATACATGTAAATAATAATAATACTAATGATTACTTCTTCTTCTTTTTTAAGAAAGTTAAATATTCTATCCCTCCGTTTCATATTTAATGTCATTGTAGTGAAAATGTTTCGTTACAAAATAAGTGTGCTGTCAATGTAAAGTTTATTAATTTTATTCGGCAAATTATTTTTCTATTAGTTGAAATATAGTTAGGTGTATAGGTAATTGTGTTTTTACGTAAAAAATATACAAAATTAATTGTTTTCTTAATCTGTATGCACAGACCCAAAACTATACTTAAAATGAAATTAGTTTTCTACGCTGCATTTGTTCTAACTCTAGATCGCATCCACACTTTTACTTGATCAAAATCCGATTTTACAGAGCCACGCACAGAGGGTGTGAGAGATATAAAAAGGACAGAGAGACACATCACACTACACTCATATTTTAAAATAGAAACAATTAAACAAATCTAATTTGCATTGGTAAGAAAAAAGGAAATCTAATTTGTTGTTTTTTTTTACTGAGGAAAGCCAAAGCATAATAGCCTTGACTTAGGCAAATGTACGTAACTGTTTTAAAAAAAAAAACATGTTTTTTTTGTTTTCTTAGGCAATGTACGTGACTTTTTATTGAAAAAGAGATTGCTGATAAAATTGCAAGTTAAAAAAAAAAGCCAGAGTACCTGCCGGAAGCATTTTGTTAAAGCTTTTTTTGACTGTAGCCAATAAATTTTCAATACCTCCAAATTGCTTTTGTAAACCAATATTACGCAATAGTAAGTTATTATTATAGCGTCTTGTTTGTGATTTTGCAACGTCAAACATTTTCTGAAAATGTGAGGTTATAAGAAAATCACATTATGAAACTAAAATGAACAAACAAAAGTAAAAGTTCAGCGACCAATAGGCTCCCTTAGATGAGAGTCTTTTGTCGATTTATTAATAATATGGCGTTTGAAAGATATTGAGCTTTATAGTAGAACTCATTATTGTGGACTACATGATGTGTTGTGACGCAAAAGAGAAGAAGTGAAAGAAAACTTTGAAGCCTCAAGATCAAACTCAACTAGATTATCTTCCATTTGATACCCTCCGATCTCGATTGGAAACAGTGACTCAAACTCGTCAGCTTCCTGAAACGCTAGACACACAACATTTTTGTTTACCTTTACAAGCGAGTTTGGTCCGTATATATCCCACTTTGCTCCTTCTCCCAACACCAAACTAATCACCGGAGTTTCCTTGCCCAACAGAGACTTTTCTCCAAAACTTTTATAGCTAAAGCAGTCAGTGAAAGGATACACAGCTTTTCGCTTCTTGGTTTTCTCCGAGAAGGCTCTGACAAGAGCTTTGTAAATGTACGCCTCCAAGAGAGTGTAAGGAATCACGTTCTTGATCTTCGTGCGTCCCCAATGACCCCTCTTGTTTTTCAACAAATCATGGTCGAAAGAGAGCCTCTTACCGTTGACTTCGATAGATTTGACATCTATGAAATAGTTGTAGTCCTCCCCGTGCTCTTTTGTTTCCCGGTTCGAGATAAGAGGAGTGGAAACCAATAACCCCGTTAGGTCTTTACGTTTCGGGCTGCCGCCGATGTAAACGGACCCGGGGTTGTTTCCAGGTTTGGAAGGCAAACAAAGAGAGACTTTAAAGGGAATCTTGTAAGAAGAGACGAGGCTACTAACGAAAGATGTGGAGCTATTACCGAGACCGAGAATGCCCAGAGTACCAGCCGGAAGCATATTCATCATGCCCTCGAAGTAACCTCTACAAGCTATACGCGCCCTCACTGGAAGTTTGGGTGCAACGTAAGCTGATGATGGAGACATGTACCTTAGCATGACATCGTCGTTAATAAGTGGAGCGATCTGGGTGTTAAAGGTTAACTCGGATTTGAGGTAAGTAAAGGGATAACTACGAAGAAGTTTCCTATTCCTATTATAACTTAGATTCATCCTTATCAGGATCTTGTACTAGTTAACTTAGGATATTGTACTTTGTATATATACTCATCATATGGAATGAATAAACTCAAGCTTTCACATAATATTTCATGGTATCAGAGCTATAAGATTCTTTGACCTAAATTTCTCAAACACATATACGTTCTACTTCTACAATGGCTGATGATAATTCATCTTCATCGATCAATACTGATACAACTTCGGTGACTCCACAAGCTATCAATGCTTCGTCACCTTACTATCTTCACCCCTCGGATAATCCAGGGGCTCTTATTACTTCTGTTACGCTTAATAGCGAGAATTATTCGGAGTGGTCAACAGAACTTCGTAACTCGCTTCAAGCCAAACGAAAAACTGGTTTCATTGACGGAACTATACCAAAACCCGACTCTGAACCAGATCTCTCTCGCTGGCTGACTACTAATGCTATGATTGTTGGATGGATTCGAACGTCAATTGATGCGAAAGTTCGTTCAACTGTTACCTTTGTCCCGGATGCTCACAAGCTTTGGGAAACACTGTGTTTACGTTTTTCAGTCAAGAACGGAACCCGGGTTCATCAACTTCAAGATGCAATCACAAACTGCAAGCAAGATGGACAACCTGTTCTTGAGTACTATGGTCGACTAACGAAGCTATGGGAGGAGTTACAAAATCTTAAAACAACTCGCCCGTGTACCTGCGATGCAGCATCTGAGATAGAAAAGGAACGAGAAGATTCACGTGTCCATAAATTTCTCTTTGGCTTGGATGATGCACGTTTTGCTTCAATTCGTTCTCGCATTACTGATGAAGAACCTTTGCCAGATATCAACACTGTCTATTCTCGTGTGATACGAGAAGAACAGAATATGATCTCCACCAAAGCAAAGGAACAACGATCTGATGTTCTAGGATTTTCTGCAAAAACAGAACCAACAAAAGATTCTTCTTCTTCTACTACTGATACTTCATCTTATCGTTCTCGTGATCCTAACCGCTCGTGCACTCATTGTGGACGTACAGGACACGAAAAATCAGAGTGTTTTCTACTACACGGCTTTCCGGATTGGTATCAAGAACAATATCACCGCTCAAACAGCAACTTGTCTGGTCAATCTTCGCAAAACTCCCGCGGAGGAAGAGGAGGTCGTTCTGGTGGGAACAGGGGACGTGGTCGTGGTCGAGCTTCACATGCCACGACTTCCATCAACAATGAACAGATCGCCTCATTAATCACACTTCTTCAGAACCAGCAATCCAATCTTTCTTCGGAACGTCTGTCGGGTAAAACATATATTACTGATGCTATTATTGATACAGGAGCGTCTCACCATATGACGGGAGACATATCACTTCTTCATGACGTATCTGATATACACCCCTCATCAGTAACATTCCCGAACGGAAAAGCTTCGCAAGCAACAAAACAGGGTACCTTGCGGTTAAGCAAGGACTACTCTTTACACAACGTTCTATACGTGCCAGAATTCTACTGCACTTTGATATCAGTTTCTAAATTATTAAAGCAAACTGGATGCATAGCAATCTTTACTGATACATTGTGTGTTTTACAGGACCGTTTTTCGAGGACTCTGATTGGAGCAGGTGAAGAACGTGAGGGGGTTTACTACTTTACGGGGGTCAAAGTCGCACGGGTTCAAGCAGCATCAACGTCGAAATCATCTTCAACGGTTCTGTGGCATCGTCGTCTTGGACACCCTTCCTACAAAGTTCTATCTACTCTACCGGTTTTTGATAGTTTTAAAATAGATCCTAGTGATTTTAGTCAGTGTGACATTTGTTTTCGTGCTAAACAAACACGAAAGGTTTTTCCTGATAGTTCTAATAAAGCAGAGGCACCGTTTTCTCTTATACATTGTGATGTCTGGGGTCCCTATCGAACACCCTCTTCTTCTAGTGCAAATTATTTTCTAACCATTGTTGATGATCACTCGAGAGCAGTTTGGACTTATTTAATGTTGGAAAAGTCGGAGGTTTCTAATCTACTTCAGAACTTCTGTGCTATGGCCGCAAAACAATTTGGTCATGATGTCAAGATAGTACGCACGGACAACGGTTCTGAGTTTATGGTTCTTAAGTCATTCTTCCAGAAGAATGGGATTCAGCATCAGACGTCTTGCGTTGATACGCCACAGCAGAATGGCCGTGTTGAACGTAAGCATCGACATATTCTTAATATTGCACGTGCTTGTCTCTTTCAAGGTCGTCTTCCCGTTGAGTTTTGGGGTGAAAGTATTATGACTGCGGCTCACATTATTAATCGAACACCATCACCTCTCTTGGATGGCAAGACACCGTATGAAGTACTCCATGGCAAGCCGCCGGCGTATGATCTACTACGAGTCTTTGGATGTCTTTGTTTTGCTCACCGTCGCGGTCGAGATAAAGATAAGTTTGGTGATCGCAGTCGCAAGTGTCTCTTTGTGGGCTACCCTTTTGGCACTAAGGGATGGAGACTGTTTGATATAGATCGGAATGAATTCTTTGTTAGCAGAGATGTGATCTTCTTTGAAGATAAATTCCCTGGTATTGACGATACACCTCATGTTTCTCCACCAGTTTTGCAAGTGAATGAACCTGGAGATGAGTGGCTCGACCCGATTCTTGACTCCAGGGGGAGTACTCAGTCTCCACCTTCGGATCCTGTCCCACATACCGATTCTGTTCCGCCTACTGCAAATACTGAAACTTCTACAAATCCACTGCCACCTCCAGATATGGTTTCTCCGGCTGAAACATCACTACCGTCGGTATCTCTGCCTCCGACTCCAATAAATGTTTCACCAGTGGCCCCTACTTCTTCAGATACTGAACAACAAGATGTTCCTTCTCCAGGGTTACTGGAAGTTCTTGGTCGAGGACAGAGAACTAAGAAGCCTTCTATTCTACTCAAGAATTATATTACTCATGCAGCTACGACTACGACCCCCCCTCACGATCTCTCACTCTCTGATTCTAGTTCTCCGATAGCGGTTCCAGGTAAGACACTGTATCCTATTGCTAACTACTTATCTGTCTCTGCATTTACTAAACAGCACCAGGCTTTTCTGGTTACTATCACAACCGAGGCTGTTCCTCGTAATTACTCTGAGGCAGTAAGAGACCCACGGTTTAATGGAGCGATGAAGTCTGAGATTGCGGCTTTGGAATCACAACATACGTGGGATGTCACTACACTTCCGCCAGGCAAGAAAACAATCGGGTGTCAATGGATATACTCCAACAAATACAACTCTGATGGCACAGTCGAACGTCCTAAGGCACGCCTTGTGGCCCGAGGAAATCGACAAAAGGCTGGTATTGATTACAAAGATACATTCGCACCGGTTGCAAAGATGAATACAGTTCGTTTTCTACTTGCTGTCTCGGCAGCTCAACGCTGGGAAATCCATCAGATGGATGTTCACAACGCTTTCTTACATGGAGACCTTGAAGAGGAAATATATATGCAGCTACCTCAAGGTTTTAAAACCGACAAGCCTAATCAGGTGTGCCGCCTCAGGAAATCTCTCTATGGTTTAAAACAAGCTCCTCGGTGTTGGTTTGCAAAATTGAGTAAATCTCTACTTCACTTTGGATTCACACAAAGTCGTGAAGACTACTCTCTGTTCTCCTATGTCAATCACGACAGGAATGTGTGTCTCCATATCTTGGTGTATGTTGACGACTTTATTATAGCTGGGAATGATATCTCCGTCATACAGAGGTTTAAGAATTATCTACATAAGTGCTTCAAGATGAAGGACTTAGGAAAACTTAAATACTTTATTGGCTTGGAAGTCGCACGAGGGCCAGAGGGGATCTTTGTTTCTCAACGGAAGTACACTCTGGATATAGTCACAGAATGTGGTCTTCTTGGCGCCAAGCCTTCTCCTACACCTACAGAACTTAATACTAAACTGGTCCCGGCCGATAAAACCAACTCACACACGCTTCTGACGGACCCAAAGCCCTATCGTCGCTTGGTTGGACGTCTCATATATCTTACTTTTACTCGCCCAGATTTGAGCTACATTATACATATCTTATCTCAGTTTATGCAGAAGCCCTTAGAGGCACATTGGTCTGCAGCACTTCGGGTAGTACGCTATCTTAAAGGAACTCCAGATCAAGGGATTATGCTCAAAGCTACGTGCAATATGCATATCTCGGCCTACTGTGATGCGGACTGGTCTTCTTGTCCAACTACTCGCCGCTCCTTGAGCGCTTACGTCGTTTTTCTCGGTGATTCCCTTATCTCGTGGCGTACTAAGAAGCAGCCCACGGTCTCGCGTTCCTCGGCGGAGTCAGAATACCGAGCTATGGCAGATACTACTTGTGAGTTAAAATGGTTGAAGAAACTAACTCTTATGCTCGGCTTCACTCATGATCAACCGATTACTCTTCACTGTGACAGTAAATCCGCTATACATATTGCTACTAATCCAGTGTTTCATGAGCGCACCAAGCATGTAGAAAATGATTGTCACACAACCCGGGATGCTGTCAAAGCCAAGTTTCTGCGTCTTGAGCATATTTCTACTAAAGAACAGCCAGCTGATCTTCTCACTAAAGCTCTCCCTACACCTACATTTCAATATCTGTTGTTCAAGTTAGGCATTCGTGATACCTCATTGCCAACTTGAGGGGGAGTAAAGGGATAACTACGAAGAAGTTTCCTATTCCTATTATAACTTAGATTCATCCTTATCAGGATCTTGTACTAGTTAACTTAGGATATTGTACTTTGTATATATACTCATCATATGGAATGAATAAACTCAAGCTTTCACATAATATTTCAGTAAGCTTGACAAGTGGTGCATTTATCTTTAGTTTGTTCGCAGCCGGGGGACCCGCAGGGGACAGGGGTTGACGTGGTTGAGTTATAGCCCACCGTATCGCATTCAAACCATAAGGCTGAGCCTCTAACGTCTACGACTAGGTTAGCAACAACTGGTGGCTTGCCAACCGTCACGTTGGTATAGTAGAGACCACTTCTGGTGTCCTTGAAGACAGGAATTACAAAAGTATTAGGCTTTGGCTTTGGCTTTAGGTTGTGTTCGGTTAAAGAAGTCGTGTTTGCGATTAAAACGAAGATAATGTTTAAGAAAATGAAAAGACGAGACATTTTTTGATGGTGGGGAAATGGTAGAGATGTGCGAGTTATGTTGTTGCTCTGATATCACTAGACACTAGGTATTTGCATATATAAAGTTTCAATGTTGTATGGGATATTTTGATATGGTATATAAGAGATAAATAAATGAAATTATAAACGTGACAAAAAGTTTTTTAACTGAATTAAAGTAAACTAAGCAAACGAGGAAGACTGAAGCTAAAGATTCGTCGGTCTGCTTTGGATCCATAAAAATTGGAAAACAAGATTTTCTAACGTTTTATACATATTATATGTTTTTAGTAATTTCTTTAGAATTTTGTTTTAACTTTTGATTGCCAAGAAATAATCTTCAACACCTGCCGTACAATAAGTATATATAAACTATTAAAAACCTTCTTCATGAAAAACACTTATAAAATCATTTTAATCAAAGGAAAACTATTTTTTAGGCTAATAGTATAGTGTTATTATAATAGCAACGTCAAGAGGCCAAACAAACTCATGTATATGTGCAGATCACTAAAGAGTAACGGACACCGTACATAAAGTGCATAATTGATATGGTCGGTGATGTAGGAGACGTAACAAAAATAGAGTCGATGATTTAATTTTTTTTATTTAAGGCAGCAAGTGATTAAGCTTGAAATCAAAGACTCGTTGGCATATGCGATGGATCCATAGCGCACCTCAACCCTTCTGCCAAGTGTCAGTTGCAACAAAATATGTAGTTAATTTTCCTTGCGTTTCATACTAAGTATTTTTAAATACATTTACGCATATTAAAAATATTAGTATATGTATAGTAATTTAAGCTATTTCTGATTTTCGTCTGTAAAGTAATTTTCAATGAATCGAATATATATATATATATATATATATATTAAAGCAGAATAAAATTAGTATTTATGTGTAGAATATATTAATCACAATTATTTTTAAAACAAAAATGAACTCCATTTTCATGAAAAGGATGAAATATTAGTTTTAGTATCAGTAATTATATAACAATGAAGAGTTTATTATAATGAAAATGCTAGGAGGCCCAAAAAATTCTTGAACTACCAGAAATTTATGAAATCTTTGATATAAATACATAATTCATTTTCATCACAAAATAAGAGCAAACACATTCTAATTGCACCAGCAGGTTAGATATATACAGTAGTTCTACTTCTGTTCGTTTGTATAGGTCAGTTTTATTTTATGAGCTTTGGTTTGGGTCAGTGATCGACTTTGTATCCACGGAGTTGAATTGGATGCGCTGTTCGACAGGTCAAATTCTGTTTTAAGAAATTGTATTTACTGTATTAACCTGAAATAGTGTAATAAGAAGCACCGATGGTCTAGTGGCAGTAAATACGGACCGCCACCAATGTAAGCATTCCCGGAATAGTCCTTTCCGGACTTGGAAGGTAAACAAAGAGCGACTTTGTAAGGGATCTTGTAAGAAGAGACGAGGTCACTAACGAAAGACGTGGAGCTATTAGCGAGTCCGAGAACGCCGTTAGCACCATCAGGAAGCTCTGTCAAGGCATCAAAGAAAGATATGCAAACGAGACGAGTGAGACATCAGCAGATGTACACGTCTCGTTTCTGCATGTAGGTCTGAAGGGGCCGTAGCAAGTGTTATGGAAGCATTCGTCTTTAGGTGTTGGGCAGCAACGGGACCCACAGAGGATAGGGTCATAGGAGGTTGACTTATAGCCGGGTTTGCCGCATTGGAAGAATAAGGCTGAGCCACTAACGTCTAGGACTAGGTTAACGGAAAGTGGTGGCTGCCCGACGGTCATGTTGGTGTAGTAGAGACCGGTTTTGGTGTCTTTGAAGATTGGAATCGCAAAAGTAGGAGGCCTTTGCTTTGGTATTGGATTTGGCTTTTGCTTTGATATTGGATCTGGCTTTGCGTAGTGTTCAGTCAAACCTGTGGTGTTTGCGATTAATATGAATATGATGTTTAGAAAAATGAAAAGACGAGACATTTTTGCTGGTGGGAATAGTAGAGATGTTTATAATTAAGGTGTGTGTTATGTGCACCTTTGGTACTCATTAGGCATTCATATAGACTTACAAAGTTGAATGGGATGTATATTATTTATCTGATTAAGAGATAAATAAATGAAATTATAAACGTGACAGAACGTAAAATATGCAAAGCATGTGAGGAAGACTTAATTGAGGTATGCATCCAGGTACAGAATTATTAGATCGCATATGCAGATAACTAACGTGTAGCACTAGCATCCACCATATATAAAATGCATAAAATATATGGATATCTCTCGATTTGGACAGTGTGTTTGAATAAATAATTGATTATATATGGCATTGTAAGAGATTAATAAATGAAATTATAAGATTTTCTTAACGTTTTTATACATATTATGTTTTTAATAATTTCTTTAGAATTTTATTTTAAATTTTGATTGCCAGGAAAAAACTTCAACATCTGCCCTAAAATGAGTATATATATATAAAATTATATACCATATGTTTCATATTAATTGTTATTTTGACTTTGTGCACACAGATTAAGGAAACAATTAATTTTGTATATTTCATATATAAAAACACGATTACCTATACACCTAATCATATTTCAACCAATAAAAAAATAAATAACTGAATAAAATTAATAAATTTTGCATTGAAAATCGAAAACCACATTTATTTTGTAACGAAAAAATTTATACAACGACACTTAATATAAAACGGAAGGAGTATAAAATTTCAAACTTATTTTTGCATTATCATATGCCCTGATAATTTTCTGAGACCGTTAATCCCTAAAGTGTTATATTTTCAATACTCTCAGTTGACTTTAAAATTGAAAAATTGGCTTCAGTCGAGAATCTGCGGAGAATTTCGACGAAAGTCAATTCTTCTATCAGGAATCCGTCGAAATAAGTCATTTTTTAGTTTCCGTCGGGAATTTTGGAAGCCAAACTTTTTTTTTTCCGATGGAAATCCATGAAAAAATAATTATCTACGAATTTGTTTTCCGTCTGCCGTAGCGAATCAACTTGTTTGTTTTCTTGTAGTGAATATTTGAAATTTTCTTTTGTTGTCAGTGCACTCCATAACATAGGTAATAAAAACAAAACTTTTTTGTCTCCTAACTACTCCTTGTGATTCAGAATGATAAACTCAAAAGCCTTAGAATCTTCTTCCAGGGCGGCCAAACACATTGCCTGGTGCCAAAGCTTGTGGCTCCACTTGAGAAAACCCGGGGATATCAGACATTCCAAAAGAAGCAAGCATCTATGGAGTCTCTTTGTCGACATTAACCTCAGTAGGTTCTAATGGCTGATTCGTCGCGTCGGGACAAAGTCCATTCGCCATTCACGCTCTTTCTCTTGTAGCTATACGGAGATTCCACGCACTGGACTTTTTTGGATATGTTTGTTCAAGTGGGTGGAGAATCAGCAATCTTGTTGCGTCGTGAAGATTTCTTCACAGTTTTGGTACGAACAACCCATCTTTCACCACTTTTTTACTTAACTACCCAATATTAAGATAACAACACGAACAGCAATAAAAGGGTCAACTATCTACAAGTTCCTTAGCAATGACGTACATTACAACTTAAGCAGAACGTACCTGCACGGCCTGGGCGGAAACTTTATGTATTAAATATACGAATCTTATTAGGGTTTCTTGCAAGGTTATTAACACGTCAAAACGCATTTAGCAAACCCATTTAACCAACAAGATTTAATAAATAGGCCTTAATGTTAGGCCCATTATTTCTGCTTTAGTTCTATAAGACAATTGTATATTTGGAGTTTTATCCTTAACTAAGCCCACAATAGTTAGACATTGTACGTATATAGGTTTTCATGTGATGTGACTAACAAGTTGATTACATTGGGGCCATGGGGAGTAATTCTCTAATGCAAGTTGATGACTCTTGGAAGAGGCCAAGTTCTACTTCGAGAGGTATACATAACAAAACTAACAACACTGAATTTACAGTATTTGTAATGATGTTTCTTTCTTTTAAGTCCCAATTGAGTTATTAAAAGCCTGTATTAAGAGGCTTTTCGTGGATGTTAAAACACATTATACCATATGATATATATAGTTGCACGACTTGACTTATAACTAGGACAGCTGCTTTTCGACGTAACGAATGGAATAACTTTCTTTTACTTTTATTGGTGGAGTATAATTTCATATCAGATCTTGCAAGTGCCAACACTTGTTGCTATTTTAAGCATTTAATCAAAGAATCCTGAATTCTTAAAAATATTGTGGAGGAAAACAAAATTCATTTTTGTACAAATTCTATTGCGATCTTTTCTGCAATTTTACATAGAAGAAAACTTACGCATGTACATAAAAATATAGGAGTACTGATTGAGATTTTTTTTTTATTATTATACTTGGGATTGTTATACTAGTCCCTTTCGAATAATTTTTGTTTTAGTAGGAAACAGAATATTCTACTTCTGTAAAGCGAATGTCAAAAATACAATCTCTGAGAAAGTAAAAAAGGAGGTCAATGGAAATCAAGAGACACACACTGTCAAAGTGTCGACATCTTGAAAGTCATGACAAGTGGAGGCAAGCCTGTGAGTCTGTGACTATGACTCTGACAATTGACATTCACTAGTTTCTTTTTGCACAGCTTGCCTTGATTGCTACAAAAGTCGTTGATCTTTATTTTTGTCAGCGGCTTTGACTTCAATTTATATTTTACATAGTATTATTTTTTCTTTTTCTTTTCTTTGGCTAAAAGCCTAAAACACATACTTCATGGGGATACAGTTGTGAGATTATCACTGATCACATATTTTCTTGCGTTCTCTTGAGATAACATCAGATTCACCTACATACGAGTTACTGTACATATTTAAATTTAACATGATGCCAAGTAACAGCAATATATATACTTCAAACTTCCCAATGTAAAATGTCTTATATCTTATGTACCAACACGCCCTCGCGTCCTTCCTCTACTTGCCAACAAAATAACATATTGGCTGTTTTATTCATAAAAATAAACTTGTTAAACAACCCTAGAAGTTTTTTAGACCATAAGCTTTCACCAAGTTTTGTCTACTAAAGCATTTTTCAACTCAAAATTCTGTTAATTCCTTCAAAACTTTCCACGTCTTTGAAATCAAGAGACCCATCTCCTTCAGCATCATAGCTCGCATGAACACTATAAAACACATACACGAGCACTGCCAACCCCGAGAAGAACCCGAATCTTATATACGAAGGAGCATCCAGCGATCCGAGCAAAAATATGTTCAAAAATATCGAAACGCAAGGAGTCCACGGCATCAACGGTACTCCCCAAAACTCAGGAGTTCTAGCTTGAGGCACAACACAATGGAATATCTGCACGATGGCTATAGCCGCCACACCACTGGCTCCAAGCATAAACCATTTTGGTGAACCGGACGGTGCGAGTTTCCAGACTAAGGTGAAGACAATTGAGGTTATAGAGAATAGACAAAGGAAAGAGAGTGTAGGCCAGGGTCTGGTGTATCCAACCGCTACGTAACGCCGGAATATAACAGCGTTTGCAACCATGTAAAAGACGAAGAGGGTTCCGATTGAAACGAGGTTTAAGAGAACGTTCAGGTCTGTAAAGAGTGCGAGCGCCGCCGTGAAGATTCCTGAAGAAACAATACAAAATTAGTACTTGTGAAGAAGGATATGCTAATTAAATCCATATTCTTTAGTTAGCTCAATCATTCATATTAGTATTTTGATATAACGCAGATATATTCTAAGATGTATAGAGCTGATTATGTAACAAAAACAATTTGAAGATACTGGAGGAATTTGTTCCATTAGCTTGGTGGATAAGAGTATTTTCTTTTTCTTTTTGTAAAGATTAGAGTTCAAGATCTATCCTTATGTGTTATGTCCTAAAAGACTAGATCAACGTCTCAAGATTTATAAAATTTAAAACAAAACACTTTCTCTTAAAAGACGGCTTATAGTCTTTTAGAAAGTCTAAAACATAAGTATATTTGGTTTCTTAATAATTTTCGGTTTATATAATATAGTATCCAAACTCGTTAGATCAGTAAACAATGCTTACACGAACGAATATGCAAACAAAAGTAACTTGTGGGTCTAAATTCGCTACCACGACACGACTTGACCATTTCGGGAAACTTATAATTTAAATAATGATTCATCAAAGATCTTACACAACAATAATTAGCCAATTTTTATATTAGTGGCCAGACCAATGACCTGACCTAAAGATGTCATGCACATAAGTTTGTGTAAAGTTACGAAACAGAGAGCTTCAAAAGGTAACGTTAAAGGACAAAAAGAGACCAAAGAGACCCAACAATATGTCACGATCAAAACCGTTGAAAAGACTGAACTTTTTGAACCCAGTTGATGATAACACGAGCACGACATTTTGTCGGATTCTATGTTCTAAATCAAGAACCAACACCAAAACAATCACATAAGAACATAAGACATGGCCTACATTAATATAGTCACACAGTCAGAGCTAGATGACTACAGCCACAATCACAATCAAAAATTAGTTGGGAAATATTTTTTTAAAAATTTGATTTTTTGGTTTTGTTTTCTTCTTGTGTACACGTATATGTATGTAATCACGTGGAAAGTGTTGATCTACACATTACACTCAAATCCAAAAAAAAGATCATAGAAACAAAAAAAACAATTGTTTTAAATTGGGTCCCCACTCATTGTCTGTTTATCACTTGATGAAAATAAAACAGAGAGGAAACATAAACCCGATCTTGACGAAAGGAAAAATCCAACGTAACGTTATATTAAATTTCACGGGATTTACGTTGTTTTTTAACCTTTTCTTAAGATTTTATTAGATTTTTTAAATATTTAATTTAATTAAATAAAAGGTTGAAAGAGTTTTAAGACAAAACCTGTTTAACTTACCAAGAAAAGCGGAAGCGTTAACTGGTGTTGATGTCTTGGGATGGACCTTAGCGAACCAAGTGGGGACCACTCTTGACCGTCCGATGACGCACATGTACCGAGCCTGGCCCAACATCGCCACCAACAACGACGTCAGTATCCCAAAACTTGCTCCAATCCCAACCACCTTCGTCACCCATTCCCAACCTTCCGATTTGCTAAACGCCGCCGCGTACGGTGCTTCAGGATCTATCTGCTTACACACACACACTTGATCATTACCGTCAAATCAATTTTAAAAAATAAAATTATTTATTTTTCAACGGACCAGATCGTAAGGGAGGAGCATGGACATGGAGATAGCCATTAAGCAGTAAAGTACAATAACGATAGCGACCGAGCCGGATATTCCCATGGGGATGTCTTTGACCGGGTCTCTCACTTCTTCAGCCATCGTCGAAACGGCGTCGTATCCTATATAACTCAAGTAAACCATCGCCGCTCCGTTAAACACACCCGAAGCTCCGAAAGGGAAGAACCCGGACGGATTCTCCGGGTTAGCGGGTCGGGTTAAATTCTTCTTGTCGCCTTTCCAAAACCCCATCACGATCACGAACACGATGAATGCAATGTGTAACGCCGTCAACACCATATTCACCTTCGAACTCTCCCTCGTGCTGTAGCAGATGATGAACGTGACGGCGAGGACGACGAGAACGGCGACGGGATCAATTTCGTTGAATCCGTTAGGGAGACCGGAGACGACGAATCTCCACTCGGAGGTGGATAGTCCGAATGCGGATCCGAGATAAGCCGTGAATCCTCTCGAAACGGCGGCGTTTGACATGACGTAGTCCATTATAAGATTCGCTCCGGTTATAAACGCCGGGAACTCGCCTGTAACGGAAAAAAACGGTTACGGATTTTGAATTTTAACGGTGACGGAGGTTTTTGAGAGTGTACACTGACCGAATGTGATACGGATGTAGCTGAAGGCGCCGCCGGCGACGGGGAGGTGAACGGCGAACTCGGTGTAACAGAAGGCGGAGAGGAGAGCGCAGAGGCCGGCGATGGCGTAGGAGACGACGATCGAGGGACCGGCGAGGAGTCGGCTAGCGCGGCCGGTGGTGACGAAGACGCCGGCGCCGATCATGCCTCCGATTCCGAGTCCGACGAGGTCGTACCAGCGGAGAGTGCGGCGCATCTGCTCGCCGGAGACGGCGCGGACGCGGCTCATCTCGTCGTATGAGGTGGAGACGGAGATAGCGCGGCGGGAAAAGCGGGAGGGAGTGTGGGAGAGAGAGTTGAGGTAGACGCGGAGGCTGGAGAAGGAGGTGTCTCCGCCGTGGTTGCGGTAATGGGCCTCCATTGCGGGTTCGAATCGGGTCGGGTCGAGATGAATCGGATTTACAGAGAGGTTGAGAGTAGTTTGAAAGAGGTGGTTTTATAATGGAGATGATAGAGTTCAGTGGCTTTTTTGTGTAAATACGACAAACTTTAGGGACACTGATTAGTCAATAGTATATTAAAATTATATTCACAAATGATCACATAAGCATAGATTAAAATAAACAAATCAGGTAAGCATATAGTCTACAAAGATACTAACCCAAAAAAGATTTGTAATCTGTTAGGTTTAGCAACTTTTATTTATATTATTAAAACATGATCACTATTTAGCCTTAGTTTTGATTTGTTGGATGATGTTACTAAATTCAAAACCTTATATTAATTATGTATGTTAAAATGTTGCCTAACAATTTAATTATATTTAACTAAATATTTAAATATTTCAAAAATAAAATAAAATATATAAATTCACACTGATTTTTAGATGTAATCTAATAATATCCTGCTATATATTTTTATAAAGACATTATAAATATCCAAATAATTAGATTTTGTAATTATTATTAATTATTATTATGAATTTATATTAATTTAAATTCTACTTATATACACAATATAAATTTTATAATATTATATGTATATATATTATACAATTAAATATTAAATTAAATAATATATATATATACACATAATAACATTATTGTGTATATATATAATGTTATAACAATATAATTTAATATATAATGTTATAACAATATAATTTAATTTATAAAAGTAAATATTAAATAAAAGATAATTTATCATAATTTATAAAATAAAACCGTAGATATTATTACTTTATAAAATAAATATCTACACTTAATTAATAATATTGTGTATTATAATCGAACATGTTACAGTTGATTTCTTTTACGATTATAGATTTTTATAGGTCGTCAATTATGCAATATGTTAATTACATATGATAAAGTTTTAACAATATATTAAATTTTTAATAAATTTGACCAGTGCAACTATTTTAAGAAATGTACTAGTCCGTTTAAAATAAATAAATTATTATATAGTTTTTAAAATGATTATTATGTAGTTGTAGTTATTTTAACTTTAATTTGATTATAGAATACTAAAACACACAAACAAAATATTTTATGAATAATGTTATTCTGTAAAATAAAAATATTTTAAATCAATGCAGTACATATTAAATTTACAATGAATTTTTCTTACAAGTGAGATATCTCTTAAATTTTTATGATATTGTATTACAATACATGTTACTAGACTTTGAAAGCGCGGGTTTATTTACGAAATTAAATAAATTATTTTTATATAATTTTTATATAATATAATGTATAAGTTTGAATACATTTACCTGGATGCACTAAACCGTACCCCACTGGAAAAAAAACTAAAATTAAGCTGAATTTTATAAAACCAAGCATATCATATATATTTGGAACCGAAAAATAGAAACCGAATTGAAAACCAAATGAATACTTAAAATTTTAAAATACAAATTATCTACCTACAAATATTAATTATATTTAATTTCTAAATAATCAAATATCCTAAAAATACTATTTATAAACCAAATTATGCAAAAAAATTAATGACTTGAATATTTTTTATTCAAATAATTAATAGTTAAGTATTTATCTTTTTTTTTCAAACAACCTAAACTACCCGATTTAAAATGCAAGATATTTTACATTTGTGAAAATTCAATAAAACGTATCATATGCATTGTTAGAATTTGTAAAATAAATAAATATGTTCTATTTAAACCAGTTGTCTATTACTAATTCCATTTAAATCTCCTGCCTATAAATTCTTGCAATATATTTCTTTTGTAAGTATTCAATATTAAATTTAAGTGACTACCATATTTCAAAATACAACTAATTTATACAAGTGTTGCAATTTAATTGACTAAAAGAGTTATTAATTCTATGAAATAAATACATTGAACTTTCAATAGTATTATATAGTAACATGGTAAGTAACTAAATGAGTGAAAAAAAAATACAAGAGAAAGAAATTACAATAAAGAATTGTACACAATAAATCAATATTTGTTAACAGTTAGGCATCGTCCAGACCCCCGAATAATCCGCCTAATCGTTAGTCGTCTATTTAGGTAAAAACTTTAATGGTATAAATTTTTTCCTTGCTGTAAATTCTTGAAATATATTAATTTTGTATGTATTCAATATTAAATTTTATTGACTACCACAATTCAAAATACAACTAATTAATACATGTGTCACAATTTAATTGATTAAAAGCATCATTAATGCTATGAAATAAATACATTGAACTTTCAATGGTATTATATAATAATATGGTAGGTTATTTAACGAGAGGAAAGAAATTCAAGAGAAGAAATTATAATAAAGAGACTGTACACAACATAGCAAAGTAAAGAACTCACCAAATTAGAGAGAAGATAAGCCTTATATATATTTTATTTGAGCTGGTTATTCATGACATGCATAATATAATTCTCCAAAACTCACAATACCTCTCGACTTCGTGATTTCTTATTCTGTTTTGGCAATTATGGCTGCGAATTCATGGACACAAGAAGAGAACGAGCAGTTCAAGGATGCAGTGCAGAGGTTCTCTGCGTTTTTTCCCGATCGGTTCGAGTGTATAGCCCAGCGTCTACAGAAATCGGTGGTCGATGTTAAGGAGCATTACCAGGAAATGGTCGATGATCTTCTAGAGATCAGATCGAGTCAATTAGCTTTATCTAATGGGATGTTCGATGCAGTTGAGCCGAGTTGGTGCCGGATCGAGAAACCTATATGGGACATAGAGGAACATGAGTAAGTATACAATATAATGAGTAAAGGTTTTCCATAGCTGATGAAATCTACATTTTCATGCACGTATGAGTTTATATATTATATCATAATGTCGATAGAGTATATAATGGTGTTATTTCGTGGATCTATGTCTGGAATCAATAAGACTAACACATTCTCTTATTAGCTGCTACGAAATTCGCGTAGTGATAAAATGTTTTTTTTTTCTTTTTTTCACAGCGTAGTGATAAGATGGTAATAGATGTTTTGTGGCCATAAGTATTTTTTTCTTTTAATATCATTTGAATCAGTTATGTCATTAAATAATCGCATGGTGGTGAAACATGGTTGAAAGTGGATTGATCTCATACTCATAATTTGAATCTGTAAAAAATAACACAATGCAGATGGTTCCTGATCGGGTTAGAGCGGTTTGGGAGAAACTGTGACAAAATAGCGGTCTTATTGGTTACCAAAACCCCGATGCAAGTGGCTATCTATGCACGTAACTTCTTCTATTGGCACAACTCAAAGAACAATGTCTTAAAGCGGCGGAGAACCATGGACATAACTATGGGGGACATCAGAGTGGACTCATCTGGCCAACACAACAGAATGAGGGGCATCAATAGGGACTCAACTGGCCAAGAAGAGAGACCTATGGGGGGCGTCAATGTGGGACTCAACTGGTCAACAAGAGAGCCTAGTTCCTTCGCAGCCGCACGACAACAATTGGGCTAGTCGCGCTGGAAACCGGTCAGGATGCTAGCATTTCTGATTCTGAATCAACAAGAACATACAATTTCGTTGTGAAACTATTTAAAGCTCAAGGACTTTTAATGCATTTTGAATTTTGTTTTGCAATTTTTTTCTTTTATATAAGCCTCCATGGTCATATATTTCTGATTGTTGAATCCGAATTCCGTTTATCTACTAAATATAATTCGAGGTTAAAAAACAACGACGAAAGGGAGTATAATAGGTGGGTTAGATACTAAATAAAATATAATTGGGGTCTATTTACTAAATTAAAGAAAACACGAGGGTGAATCTTGTTATTTCCCCTATTAAAATCACAATAAATCCTAGAGAGAAAAAAAAGAGAAAACCCTCGAGAGATATCAGGTTCCCTTTGTTTTTTTTTGAGATCAGAGTTTTCCCAACAACTTTCTTGTTGCTTCTATCGCAGTCCTTCTTGAGAAACCGCTTGCAAATATTAACCTTATCGAATCGGGTCGATGTCCTATTACAAATTATGCGGATGGGAGCCCATCTCAGACCAAATATATGGAGAAAGAAAAAAAGAGAGGGGAAAGTCTTGGACAGAAGAGGAACACAGGTTAGTCTTGACACTGATGATTTAGGGTTTATATTTATTGGGGGGGGGGGGGGGGGGGGGGGAGTATGAATTAACAATTTTAAAATTTTGATTGTGGTGAAAATTTAGTTTGTTTTGGTTAGGTTAGGAGAAAGTTGATAAACGGATGATGAACTGTTAGGGTTTTATTGGTTAAGCACATCAGCATGGATAGAATACAACATATTTTGCTACTCATTTAGTTTAGATTACGATCTTCTATATATATTATATAGTTCCTGGTTTTGTGTACCCTTTATGGCTATAAATAAGTCATAGTTGAATGTTAAGAGAGAAACTTCAATAACTTTTATACATTGATATCAAACTTGGTTATGGGCTTCGGTTGATTGTTTCGATGATATTTCAGGCTTTTTCTGGAGGGACTAGCGAAATATGGGAGAGGAGATTGGAAGAACATATCGAGAAAGAGTGTGAAGACAAGGACCCCAACCCAAGTCGCAAGCCATGCACAAAAGTATTTCCTGAGGCAAGAGGCCCAGAAGAAGGCAAAGAAGCGCTCCAGTATCCATGACATAAATTCGATAGATCATGCTGCTAACAATGTATCCGCACCTCCATCCGACTTGGACTCTACGATGGGCCAGCCACCTTCTGATCAGCAGGTGCCTCAAGACCATCATCATTCCGACGAGGACTATTGGACTTCGGTGAGGAATATGTAAATTCCAAACTACGCTAACTTTTTTATTAATTGGCTTTTGGTTCTTAGTTTGTTTTCTTCTTCTTTTTGTACATCTAAGTTATTAAACAATCCTAATTTGTTTATAGCCTTTGTTACTTTTGTCTAACCAGAATTTTGGAAGCCACACTAGTCATATTCATTCTTGAGTGTGCTTAGAAAATCTTGATGTTGAAATATAGGATCAAGAACACTTTCGAACGGATGTAATCTCTACTCTGTAAATATCACATAAACTACCCTCAAGCGATGATAGAGGAAACTTATTTCTTGTTTGATAACTACTCAAGGATTTTGATACAGGCATGCAGCCCGTGATAATCCAAGAAATAAGTTTCCTCTTTCATCAAAGTCTTCCATTTACTAGTTTATTTCAACAGTCTTCCATTTTACTAGTTTGATAGGATCGTACGTATAGTAACAAATTTCTTGGATATTATCACCGGCTGTATGTATGTATCAAAATCCTTGAGTAGTTATCGAACGATAAAGGATCAAACTAGTAATTTTTCTTATATCTTTTCCAACACAACGACACATATACATAAATATGTTAGTACTTAAGTAATTCCATATTAATAATTAACGAGATAACTAGCCGAACTAGAGTTTTCATATGTCATTTTGGCTTTTGAATCGAAGAGTACGTGATAGGAGAGGCTAAATAGAATCTGTATATTGTTTGGAGTTTTATTCAAAAACAGGAATGTCATTTTGACTTATAAAATTTGACTTAAATGAAAACCATTTTGTATGATATGGTTAGATCCGGTTCTGTAAAAATCTAATCTATGTTGGCTTGTTTTTCAGTATACACTTAAACCAATGTAAACCAAAATAACATTTCAGTATAAACTGAATTTGTACTAAATTGAATGTGACAACATGTTCAAAAATGTAAGCGGTATCTAGGCGCTTCTTTACGCAGTAAAACAGTTATAGCCGCAACGTTTTTTTAAATCTAATTATGCTATTCAAATCGGTTTAAGTTATTTAAAATCAGTTCAATTTGTTTAAATCCATCTAATTGATTGTACATTTGTTTAGTCAAACAACAATGCTAGTGCAAATCCATAAATTTGTTTAATCTTTTTATTTGTATATGTTATTTTAATAGTTCATCAAAATAATTTTATAATAAAATAAAAAAAACTAAGATATCTAATTAAATTATAAAATATATCAATATTTGTTAATGCCTACTTACCTAGGCCTAATCTTGAATAATCCGTTTAATCTCTAGTCTTCTTTCATTTAAGTAAAAAATCTTAATGGTATATATTTTTTTCCCTGCTATATATTTTGCAATATATTTAATTTGCAAGTATTCAATACCAAAATTTAAGTGACTACCATATCTCAAAATACAATTAATTTATCCATGTGTTGCAATTTAATTGATTAAAAGTATCATTAATGCTATTAAATAAATACATTGAACTTTGAATAGTATTATATAGTAACATGGTAGGTTACATGAGTGGAAAAAAATTCAAGAGAAAGAAATTATAATAAAGAGATTGTACACAACATAGCAAAGTAAAGAACTTACCAAAATTAGAGAGAAGACCCATAAGCCTAATATAAATGTTAGTTGAGTTGGTTATTCATGACATGCATAATATAATTTCTTCAAAACTCACAATATTTCCTCTCGACTTCGTGATTTCTTAATCTGTTTTGGCAATTATGGCTGCGAATTCATGGACAAATGAAGAGAACGAGCAGTTCAAGAACGCAGTGCAAGTGTTCTCTGCGTTTTCACCCAATCGGTTTGAGCTTATAGCCCAATTTCTAGGGAAATCGGTGGTCGATGTTAAGGAGAATTACCAGGAAATGGTCGATGATCTTCTAGAGATCAGATCGAGTCAATTAGCTTTATCTAATGGGATGTTTGATGCAGTTGAGCTGTGCCAGATCGAGAAACCTATATGGGACAAAGAAGAACATGAGTAAGTATACAACATAATAAATAAAGGTTTTCCATATTTGATAAAGTCTACATTTTCATGCTGATTATATTATAACATCGATAAAGAGTATATAGTGGTGTTATTTCGTGGATCTATGTTTGGAATAAATACGAATAACACATTCTCTTCTTAGTTACTACGAAATTCGCATAGTGATAACATATTAATCATAGATGGTTTGTGGCTATAAGTTTTTTTTTAATCTCATTTGTATCAATTATGTCATTAAATAATTGCATGGTGGTGAAACATGATTGAAAACGGATTGATCTCACACTCATAACGAAATTGAATCTGTAAAAAAATAACACAATGCAGATGGTTCCTGATTGGGTTAGGGCGGTTTGGGAGAAATTGTAACAAAATAGCGGTCTTAGTGGTTACCAAAACCCCGATGCAAGTGGCGATCTATGCACAGAACTTCTTCAATTGGCACAACTCACAGAACAATGTAGTGAAGCGGCGGAGAACCGTGGACATAACTATGGGGGACATCAGAGTGGACTCAACTGGCCAACAAGGGAGAACTATGGGGGGCATCAATGTGGGACTCAACTGGCCAACAATACAAGAGAACCTAGTTCCTTTGCAGCCGCAACGACAACAAGGGCCAGTTCCGCTGGAAACCGGTCAGGATGCTAACATTTCTGATTCTGAATCGAATAATCTTCCATGAGCGTAAACCAGAACATAAAATTTCATTGTGGAACTATTTAAAACTAAAGGACTTTTAAAGCATATTGGATTTTATTTTGCGATTTTTTTCCTTTTATATAAACCTATGGTTATATATTTCTGATTGTTGAATTTGAATTCTGTTTATCATAATATAATTTGAGGTTAAAAAACAAAGACCGAAGGGAGTATAATTAATTGGGGGGGGGGGGGGTTAGATACTAATATAATATATTTGGGGTCTATTCACTAAATTAAAGAAAAACGAGGGTGAATCTTGTGATTTCCCCTATTATTTTCTCTATAAATCCTAGAGAAAAGTGTGAAAACCCTCGAGAGATATCAGGTTCCTTTTGTTTTGTGAGATAAGAGCTTTCCTAAACAACTTGGTCGTTGCTTCTAACATATCTTATGGGTTCGAAGCAGTGGACGAGGTATGAGGACAAACTGTTTGAGAGTCTTCTGTTGAAGTTCCCAGAAAATACTCCCAATAGGTTTGAGGCTATCGCCGGACATCTTAATGTACCGCTTGAAGAGGTGAAGCACTACTACAAAGCTTTGGTCCACGATATTAACCTTATCGAATCGGATCAATATCCTACTACTAATTATCCAGATGGGATCCCATCCCAGACCAAACATATGGAGAAAGAAAAAAAGAGGGGAAAACCTTGGACAGAAGAGGAACACAGGTTAGTCTAGACACTAGCTGATGAATTAGGGTTTATGTTGATTGGGTGAAAGTATGAATTAACTATTTAAACTTTTTATTGGGGTGATGATTTAGGGTTTTTTTTGTTAAAAATTTATAAACGGATGATGAACTGTTATAGGGTTTTATTGGTTAGGTAATCACATCAGAATATACCATAATATGTTACTCATTTAGTTTAAATTATGATCTTGTATTAGATTATATGGTTCCTGATTTTGTCCAACCTTTATAGCTACATACATAAATCATAGTTGAATGTTAGGAGAAAACTTCAATAACTTTTATACATTGTTGGTTTATTGTTTTGATGATATTTCAGGCTTTTTCTGGAGGGGCTAGATAAATATGGGAAAGGAGATTGGAAGAACATATCGAGAAAGATTGTGATGACAAAGACCCCAATGCAAGTCGCAAGCCATGCACAAAAGTATATCCTGAGGCAAGAGGCCAAGGAGAAGGCAAAGAAACGCTCCAGTATCCATGACATAACTTTGATAGATCTTGCTGCTAACAATGTAACCGCACCTCGATCCGACTTGGACTCTACGATGGGCCAGCCACCTTCTGATCAGCAGGTGCCTCAAGACCATCATCATTCCGACGAAGACTATTTGATTGAGAAGATGTATACGTAAATTCCAAACTATAAAATCTTTTTTATTAGTTGGCTTTTGCTTCTTAGTTTTTTTCTTCTTTTTGTACATCTAGTTATTAAACAATCCAAATTTGTTTATAGCCTTTTTTACTTTTGTCTAACCAGAATTTTCGAAGGCACACTAGTCTTGTTCATTCTTGAGTGTGTGCTTAGAAAATCTTGATTAAGCGTAGTACTAGTAACACTAACTAAATGATCAATGGTTATATTTAGACAATGTGAAAGGCTCTTAGAGCAGCATTAACGCAAAGGGGAAGAGGGTGGGTTCTAATTTTTTTTTATTATTATTATTTTTGTTTTTTCCAATTTTTTTTTAAAAAAAATAAATGGACCAATCGCGGGTCACCATTGACGATTCGCGAACAATTAAAAAGCTTCACCAAACTAGCCTCTTGCAGAAGAGAAAGAAGAAGTGGGTTTTCTGATTTTTGTGGGCTCTCCACCTCTTACAAAAAGAGTCAGCGATAATGCTGCTCTTATTGTTGTTGGGGACTAGGAACAAATTGCCCATTCACCTTTAGTCAACCATTTGACTTGCCAATGAATTTTTGACCGTGCTTGTTGCTACCTTTTCCTTTCTTATAACCTTTCAAATCTTCAGTTTTCTCGTTTTCTGTACATAGAGCTCTTGAGTAACAGAATCTCATCGTTATTCCCTTCTATCGGTCCTTCAACTATCTCAACTCTGATGTGATCACGATCAATCTTTCTTTCTGTAAGGTTTTCAAAATTTTCGGATGGATCCAAAACAATGATGGCTAGGTCCTTCCACGTATTCAATCCAGTGATCAAAATAATCTTTTTGAAGCATTATCAGAAGGATTTTTAGCTGATCGGTCTACCTGACCGCTTGTTCTAGGATTAACTTCTTCACGCTGAGATTTCTTACTGTTTATTGCTAGATCATTCGAGGTGGTCAACACAGGCACGGACACCGTTGTTAATAAAAAGTCCCATGTGACTAATCATGACTATTGATATTATGTTCTATCTCAGAATGCTTTAAACCTATTGTCTTTACATCCATTTGTCGTACCATTACATATAGACTCCAAATGCTTCAAACTTCCGTTCTTACAAACACGTTTCTAAAAAATCTTCCAAAGTCAAGAGCATGAATGTCATATAACTCAGTTTTTTGCCACCGTCGGAGCCATTTGATGTGGATATAATAAAGGAGCAAAAAGTGACAGTGAAAGGCAACGTGCAGCGCAGCCAGACGCAGTTGTGCAAACGGAAAAAACAGGAAATAAATAGTCTTTCTGGGACAAAGGCTGAAACAGCCAAGGCCTAAAGGAGAAACAGAGCATTTCATGTGACTATTTTTTAATAAAATATGCATGGAATCCTTTTTATTTCTTCTATTTCTGTGACTTGTAGCTGAGCATTTCTCTGTGGAGCTAAATTATTTTAGTCATTGAAGTGCTATGGACATTTTTTTCTTTTGGTAAAATGCTATGGACATTTTTTAACGAGGCTTATGGTAATTTCCCCCCTGGACATGCTAAATCGGGCATTACCAAGCCTAAGGATTAGAGGATGGGATGACCAAAGACCGTCGTTCATGTTGTTTAGAGAGTTTAAGGACAGGATCAATCTCATTGTTCTTTTCATTATCCAAAGATTTGGTGTTATTTCCCTATAGCGTAAGAAGAAATTTTCTTAGCCTCTCGAACGTTTATTGATTTGAGGAAATGCAATCTCCTCAAAATCCTATGATACAGAGATTTGAGTGTAGCATCTTAGTTCGAACTGATTCACAAGTTCATACACAACTCATGAACGATTCCATAGTACTTGTGGTCTTTCCTCAGGCAATTGCAGCTTCCTCAACCCATGCAATGCCTAGAGAGCCACGTTGTTTGTATCTTTCCAAACAACTCTAAATGTATACAAGCTCTACAGACTACAGCTTCCATGTACTCATAAATGCTTGTGCCCCACACATGCATGAATCTGAAATACACGTGCTGGGTCCATGCAAGGATTGGACTAAAACGATGCCAGCAGTCATGAAGTTGATGATCAGTAAGAACTTCGTCAGATGAAACATCAACGTTTGCCATTGCCAAATATTCTTTTCAGTATGGAGAAAGATACTGGCTCTGCTTCTTCATACGAAGAGCAGACAAGGTAATTTTCTCATGGAAAGAAAAACAGAGGATCCCTCTGGACTAAAGTTCCACTCAACTAGGTCCCAGGACATGGGATGCAATCAGAAATAGAGGAGGAAAACAGGAGTGGACGTCTAACATTTGGCTTAAAGGGTCTGTCCCGAGACACTCTTTTAATTTCTAGATTGATTCTCCTCGATAGATTACCAACAAGGCAAAGGCTTGCTAGCTGAGGTATCTTGATTTATGATTCTTGCTGCCTATGTGACATGGTCCAGGAGTCAAGAGACCACTTAAGTTACTTCTTCGCTGTGAGATCAGTGAAAGCATCTGGAAAATGGCCCTTCATAGGCTAGGTGACACAGGTCCTTTTTTCCATACTTGGACTTCTTTTATGCATTGGCTCTCCCACAGAGATTCATCTTTGCCCACTCCTGGTTAAAAGGCTTGTGGGACAAGCTGTTGTGTATGCGTTGTGGACAGAACGCAACCGAAGACTCCATGACGGTATATATTGCTACCACTCCAACGGCAATATTCAAGCAAATCGACAGATTTATATAAGGGACGCTATCCTAGGCAATAGAAGACGGAAACATTTCCATCCTCTTATGCAACACTGGCTTCTTTATGAGTAGCTGATCTAAGCTTCCTATTAGCTTCTTTTTGGAGTTTCAACCTTGTTTTTAATGATTTTTGCCTTGGTTCGTTCTAACATTTTTGTAAATTTACAAACTCTGTCTCATATTATTTATGGAATTCACATATTTGGCAAAAAAGAAAGACAAAACAAAAGGTTTTGTGTTGTTTGACTAGCATGCATGCATTGTACGAATTTATTGATATGTTTGACAATAAATGTAAATTTTATACTAGAAGCCATAACTTCTTTTTCACAAAATAATTTTTTCGTCATCCATTTTGAGGTTACGTTCGCCTTGCATGTCTCCAAAGTACTGTAAGAGAATTAATAGTATTATATCTTGTTAATTACTTGCTAATTACGGAATATTTGTTAAATTTTCCCTAGTCTCTTTAATTTCTCGGCGGTTTCAGCAGAGGGGACCTCTGATTGTAAGAGCATCTCTATTGGTTAGAGCCTTTAATGGGTTCTTAAAATTAATTTAATAATTAATTGTGTATTTTATGAAGTTTAGAACCTCTATTAATGTAATTAGTTGTGTGAAAGTCCAATGGGAGAACCCCTATGAAGTTCTTAATTTTTTTTTTTTAGAAATTGAATTATTAAAAGAGAGTTTCAACACTAATGAAGAGACCATTAAAGCAAAGAGGTTTAGGAACAAACTTGGGATAGATGCATAGAACGCGTCATCGTAATGATCCTTGTTGTTCACGAGATACGCAGCTTGTCCGCAGTACGATAGAAGAAGACAAGGAAACACAAATAAGGTGAAGGCGAGCTGTATCGCTAGTAACGTGAAGTAAGAAATGTCTGCGTATAGAGCCTCAGTGCCTGTTATGCTGAGAAGAATGCCGCCGAGGGAGATCCAACCATCTCGCCCTCGTCTTTTGAAGTAACCACAACAATGTCTGCAACAACAACAACAAGTAGTAAAGTTAGAAAGAACTAACTAGCATAAAGGTGCAGTTAATGGAGTGATCGAGAATGGAGGGGGAAGAGAAACTGATTTCTTTCGCACAAACGCCGGCGAAAGAGAGAGAGAGAGACATTAAGGGGGTCCAATAGAAAACCGCCACGTAAGGGCTTCTTACCAATTCTAGTATGCCCAAATTAGACAGCGGTTCTCTGTTATTTTTGAATTTTTCATTTTTTTTTACTTTTGCTTAAAACTCCTATTAGAAGACTCCCGATAGAGTTGGTCTAAAGGAGATGCTCTCATGTGTCCCCAATTCTACTTACATTAAGAGGACTTGGGGGATTCCCAACTCACTAAAAACCTCACAAGAACATCATTATCCAGAGTTTTTAGGGTAAGGTTCTTAGGAGAATATGAGAAACTATTTCTTAATTTTTAACTAAAAAATTAAGAAACAGTTTCTTATATTCCCCTGAAAACCATGCCATAAGAAACCTTGGATAATGAATAGCAAAAGAGAGAGAGTGTACATCTCTCTTTATCGCTCAGACAAACTCTTCGGGACATGGCAAAGGGTGGTAAAATTTGCCATATGTACGAAAGGGTGGTAAAATTTTACGCATTTCCTGCGAGCCTTGACTCAGCCAGGTTAATTCATATTAATTATCTAGCTAGTTACTCAAAACTTTGCATATCACCTATTAATGTTAATATTGTTCTTTCTTTTTGGTCTAAATATTGTTCTTTCTTTCTTTTTCAGACTGATACAATCACTCTTCCCCAAGGTTACTCATTCTAGAACCAATTCATGTCCTAGTAACCTTAGAGCATCATTATCCCAAAGCTCTTATTAAGGTGTCTTAATTATTTTTTAATAGTTTTTAAGTAGTAAAATGACCTAAGAGACATAGCTAAGAGATTTTAATATTTATCATCTCCAATGTAAGTCTCTTAGTTAAAAGTTCTTAAAAAAATTAAACATTTTATGAAAAACATGTCTACAAGATGATCTTGGTTGGTTGAGAATGAGAGAATATGTGTGTAATCAAAAGTGACTGAAAACTACAAGACTTACTCCACGACAGAAAACTACAAGCTTACTCCCAATGCTACAAGACAACAAGACAGAAAACTACAAGACTTACTCCACGACAGAAAACTACAAGCTTACTCCCAATGCTACAAGACAACAAGACAGAAAAATACAAGACTTCCTCCACTCCGTGGCACAAGAAAACTCCCAATGCTCCATTCTTTGACTCTGTCTTGACCTGAAAGACGAAGATGAATCAATAACCAGATGCAATAACATGAAACATAAGAACAAGAACATGAAACATAAGATCAGAACAACAAACAACAAACACAGCAACAGAACTAGAATGAAACAGACAAGAAACAACTCGTCAAACCTTATACAAAAACACTTAAACACCCGTGATTTCACTACTAATGAAAGATCCTTACAAGAAACATTATAACATTGAAGTTTAGTGCTAAAGCCATTGCCCCTAAAACTAATCTTTTGAAACTCTTTCCGACAAAATTCTTAAAAAGTTTTGAACTTTGCTGAAAAGCTAACTACTTTGATTGAAACCCACTTCAATTACCAAGTAGAAAGGGTAAGCAAGCAACTTACAGGATGCCAAGATTAGTCGTTCTCAACATGTTCATGGTTCTGGTGGTGAGTTCTGTGGCTAATTCTCCTGCAGATCAATCAAAGGCCATAGACTTAAACATGTAGAAGACAAAAATAATCAGCAAGTTGCTTCCCAGAGATAGGTTTGAATGCAAAACAAACCAGCCATGGTAAGGGACAAGAATAGAGGCCAAGAACGAAGAGAGCCCAGAACATGGTTCCTTGAGCAAACCAATAGAGAGGCCAAACAAGCCAATTGTTGAGGTAAGCAGCTCCAGCAGCCAACGCAAACACGATCGCGACATCTCTCACGACGTAACGGAGGAATGGCGCCTGGGTCGAATCTCTGTGTTTTGGGTTCTTCCTCCTCGATTGGAGGAGAGGAGTCAACTGTTAGAGCTCTGTTAAGCCCAAGTTCGCCATTATCAGAGCTCTGTTCCTCTCTCTCTCTCTCGCAAAAGAAAGAGAAAAGACTATTTTTTTTCTCTTTTATTAATCTATCGATTCACATCCAATTTCATAGTTTTGTTCATCGAACCACTTTTGATTGATGATTGATTTTGCAGAAAATGGAGGAACGTAGAAGAGAGGGAGATGGAAGCGGAGGAGATGACACGTGGGTTACAAGAGGCGTCCCTTGTGTACCCTAATTAAGAGGTGTCTCTTATGTTTATTGTTATTTTTCTTTTTTTTTTTTAATTTATAATTAAACTAAGAGACTTACTAAGAGGCCCCGATAATTATGGTCTTAGAGCATGATTATTGGGAGGGGTTCTTAAAGTAGAGTTTTTAGCGGAATATAAGAACTCGTCTCTTAACTTTTAACTAAAAAAACTAAGAATCGGTTCTTAAAATTCTTATTTAAGAGCCGGTTCTTAGCTTTTTTAGTTAAAAGTTAAGAGACGGGTTTTTATATTCCGCTAAGAACTCCACCTTAAGAACCTCCGATAATCATGCTCTTAGAGCATCATTATCGCACAAACCCTTAATGGATTTCTTATTTATTTATTTTTTTCGTTTTTGTCTGATTAAAAAAAAATAAAAAAAAATCAATTGTGGGCCGCCACGTGTCAGTGGATCCCGCGAACAGTTGAAAAAACCCACCAAAAACGTCTTTTATTTGGCGACTTGGGCATACGGTTTTTGTTATTTTGTGCCCCTCTTGTACTTTTTGCTTAAGAGACCTTTTTTTTTACACGAATAAAGATGCTCTAAGATGATTTTATTTTTTACCAACATAATTCGTAACCTACCATTTTCTTGTCTTAAAATTGTTCTTTTTGTTCACTTATATATATATTCACTCTTGTTTTTCAGGCTCCACTCTGAGAAAGCATCCCTTGCATGAGAAAGGCCAAAGATCACCAGAAAGGTTGGATACTCTGTCATGTATCTTTTTTCTGATCCTTATCTTTGTGTTGGATATGTATTTACTATTTAGCTGTCTTGTTCTTTTTTGTGTTGGATATGCCGTCGCAGTGAAAGACTTAATATCCAAAAAATAGGGTGGGGCACATGCCACACCCTCTAATACACTAACACTGGGACTGCCCCTGGTTTTGATCTTCTTTTTTTTTTTTCATATTTCCCGTGAGAACAATGACAAGACAGATTTGTTGGCTAAAGACTTATGGGAATAGTGCTTATGAGAAACTTTTAAAACATATATGGGATTTCCCGAATGTATTTGATACATATTCCAGATTAGAACTCGTCTTTGATGTTTTATAATTTACAACCAAATTTTATAATACGACTGTTAAATATTATTGACTCTAATTTACCGAAATTGTTCGCTCAAAACAAATAAATAAAATAATAGTGATTTTATAAAATCGATACTGAATTAATTTATATTGATAAAAAAAAAATATAAACCATATAGGAAAAGGAATGAGGAAAAAAGTCGTATATATTAATCTTGTAAGAGTGAGCAAACGAAAACCCTAAATAACAATTCAAGCCACCATCTTAAGACTCACGATGATGAGAAAAAACACATTAAAGATGTCGGACCTTCCATGTGATTTGATAGAGGAGATACTTTGTCGCGTTCCGGCTACATCTCTGAGGCATTTACGATCTACTTGCAAACAATGGAACTTATTGTTCAACAACCGGAGATTCACAAGAAAGCACTTCGATAAATCCCCAAAGCAGCTTATGACTCTCATGTTGAACGAGTCTATGGTTTGTTCGACGAGAGTTAATCTCAATGGAGTTCCAGAGGTCACAAGCGAACTTAGCCTAGTTGACCCTCTTTATAGTAGTTTAATAGATCATGAGTTCGATAGTTATGGAGTCTTTCACAGCGACGGCTTATTATTATGCATCAACGAAGACAACACTAGACTCGTGGTCTGGAACCCGTGTACTAGTCAAGCTAGGTGGATCCAACCCAAAACACGTGTCAGCAGCCATGCTCTTGGATCCTACCATGGTAATAGCTATAAAGTATTGAGCTACCACCCTGACTTCGCAATCTTTGAGAATAACTCTAATTCATGGAGGAGTCTTGATATCACCCCCGACTGCAACATAGCAGATTTTGAACAGTTCATGTCTTTGAAAGGAAAAACTTACTGGTTTGCTTATGATAAAAAAGATGAGCGTCCCATCAGCATATTCTTACTCAGTTTTGATTATACAAGTGAAACGTTTGAACGTCTACGTCTTCCGTGCCAGAGTTTTCTCTATGAAACTATGTCTATGTCCGTTGTTAGAGAAGAGAAGCTTTCTGTGTTGTTACAGCGAGATTATACGTCAAGGACAGAGATATGGGTGACAAATAAGATTGGTGAGACCAAAGAAGTCTCGTGGAGCATGTTCCTAGCACTGGATTACTCGCCAGCTGGACTTCATCTTCGGGATACCGTAAGTTTTTTGGTCGAAGAGGAGAAGAAAGTCATCGTGTGTTGTGATAGATACTTGGAAGATGAATTCCACGGCAAAAAGTTGATTCACATTGTTGGAGAGCAAAATC
The DNA here is from genome assembly GCF_020379485.1 of Brassica napus. Lineage (NCBI taxonomy): Eukaryota > Viridiplantae > Streptophyta > Magnoliopsida > Brassicales > Brassicaceae > Brassica > Brassica napus. The sequence goes on along the minus strand of NC_063434.1, from coordinate 28,569,945 downwards.
AAGTCAGAGAATTTGATTTTGGAGAAGCCAAACGGTGCCCGATTTTGTTTAATTATGTTCCAAGTTTGACACAAATCCACCAAGGTGTAGGTGTGGGAGGGAAAAGAAAAAGAGATACAATTAACGGACAATATGCTGGAAGATGGTCCAAGCTTTTTTACAGAGTTTAGTGGTTTTGTTTTTGATGGGCACAAGTTCTGTTGATTTTAGTTTAGTGGTATTTTTTTATACTACGAAATGTTTCAAGTGAGTTATACATACTTGTTGCTATTGCATTACTTTTCATCATTTTTTTGTAACGTTATATGATCAGGATTCAGGAAAGATCTCTCAGGTTCCAGATCTTTCTTTGACATAATTTACATGCAGGTTTGCATGCTTCTTTAGCGTAATAAATTCAAAGATATAGAACACGACTGACCTAACTGAATTATGTACAAGAATTAATGAGACCCAAAATAAAAAAAAGACACAAAGAACTTTTACAAATAAGTTTGTGGGGTTTCTCTCATAACAGAAAAGTCTACCAAGTGGCAAAAAATAACGTGTGCAAGAATCCAATTAAGAATAACAACAAGTCTAAAAAGAATGATTCTGTCATGAAACTCCGTAAACAACATGAACCATCGTCACTTTGATCATCTCGTCCTCTGCATTAGTCATTAGTAATTTTTTTAAACATGATTACCAAAAAAACATGAGCGAACAGTTTAAACGTATAGATGTGGAGAACTCGCATGTTAAACCAAGACCAGCCCATTTAATTTATGTCCAGCTTTTTTTTTTTCTTCCGTTCCATACAAATACGTTGGAAATATGCAGTTTACACGAGATTGGCAATATTTTTGTTCGTGGAATCTATATATATATATATATATATATATATATATATTAAATGGATGAGAAGACAATGGGTTTTGAAGCATTCTAAGACATAACGTGAACGTAACATCAATTATCAGTGGACGTGACTGCTGACATACCAATTGTTGATATTGATCTCATCTTGCAGCAACAAAATGATGAAACAGTCACTGCAGGAAGTCTCCCTACAACTTCTGTTAGTGTGCCTCATGTTAACTCTCAACCAGAGTTGAACATGAACATTCAGGATGTTCCACGCTTGCAGTCGGACTTGATAGCGGATTCTCAGGAACCATATGTTTCTACACATGCCCCTATGGAATGCCAAGATATTCAAGTCTCAAAGATCACCACTAGTTCCTCTACCCCACAGGTTCAAGAGGATAACCAAATAGCATCGCCAACTTTAGCCAAGATTTTATCGCCATTAGTAGATATTGAATCTACTCCCATTTCAGCATCTATTATGGAGACTTCTCCATCCAACATTATCAACAAGGAGGTCCAAAAAACTTTGATTGTTGATCCTTTACACACATTGGCTCAAGCAAGTGGATTTGAGAGTCCTTCTCGGTTCACTGCGTTAGGTGATGTGGAAGAGGCCCCAGATGAACCAATGAGCTCGCTCGGTTTGACAAAGGGTTTGAGGGAGATTAGACCTCCTAAAAAGTTCCAAGATTTGGAATGGAAAACTGCACGAGGGAGAGGTAAGCGCTGCTGTCGCGGCCGTGGTAACACTCGCTAGTAGCTCTTTTTCATTTCTTTTTTGGTTTTGACTCTCTCATGCCTTGAATGTTTCATAGGTTTGAGATGTTATTCGTCATGAATTGTATTCATGCAAATTTTTTCTCACTATAAGGTCTACAACCTTATTATGTAAACGTTTTTATTTTAATTGAAAGCCCTTTGTCAAAAAAAAAACATCAATTATCAATAGTTTATGATTAGTCACAGAAGAGGTAACGTTCCATTTATCGGATGAATCTTTTCACAGCTCCAATACATCCCTCGCATGACCTAGCCACTCACAGAACAAAGGAATACAACAGAAAACAGAAAAACTAAGTTAGCGCAACCGTACAACAAAGTTTTTACAAGAACATTTATTAATAAGCATATCACATTGCTTTCGATCTAAAAGAGTTGTGTTCTGTATATTTTTCTCATGTTGTAATTGCTTCTTCTTTATATTAAATACAAAATATTTGAAAAAAAAAATTGCTTGCTTTAATTCATCCTTGATTAAAAAAAACTTTGAAAGTGATATCAGTATGTATATGTTTTACCGCCGTCGCATTAGAAACAGACATCACCACGTGCATCACGTGACGACCTTTATCCGGAATTTTACCGTAGCATCAGGTGACACCCACGTGTCGTCACAGCTTACTAACCGAGTAGCAAACATCGAATCGTACACGTGTCATAGCGGCCACGAAACGGGAAGGTCCTTCTAGTTCCAACAACAGTAACGACGCAGCAAGCAGAGGTAATTATTGCTTCGTGTTTAATTGGAGCTATTTTCGATTCGAAACGTTAATGATAGCATTTGTTGTGAGTTGATTTTGTCATGTGAGAAGAAAACAACTAGCTCTAAACACCTGACACCACAAAAATATAACAAAATGATGTGTTTATATAAGAAATTGTCAAATATTCAGTAGCTGTGTTGGTAAAGTATGGTGACTGAACCCTCAAAACCCAGATTTGAAACTCACCAGTGTCACCTTTAATATTTTTTGACCCCACACATATTTAATCCTCGTCCCTGGCCGGGAAAAGTGCCAATTTCGACCCAAACTATTTCAGTCGTGCCAAATACGACCCGAACAATTGATCAGTGCCAAATACGACCTCAACTCAATTATAATTCAAAAAAATTATCCGAACTTCTTAAAACGTGCCTAAATCTACATTGACTCTAACAGAAGTTAGTCAACCGTTAACAAGATAAAACGACGTCGTTTGATATACGAGGAAAAGTGCCAATTTCGACCCCAACACTCTCAATCGTGCCAAATAAGACCCGAACAAATGGTCAGTGCCAAAAACGACCTCAACTCAATTATAATTTAAAAAAAAATTATCCAATTTTTTCTAAAACGTGTCTAAATCTACATTAACTCTAACAGAAGTTAATCAACTTTTAACAAAGATAAGACGATGTTGTTTTGATATATGTATTTTTTTTTAAAAATATGTTCATTTCGGGATTCAAATCCGTGCTGGGATATCCTTTTAAAGGGGCACACTAACAACTAGACTAAAATCGTTACTGTATTTATATAAATCAGAAAAAATTGTCACCAAAATTTTAAATTGGATAAGATGAAGAATAATAATAGTTTATATAATTTCAAATTTGTAATAATATTTCAAAAAATTATTTTAGTCTAGTTGTTAGTGTGCCCCTTTAAAAGGATATCTCAGCACGGATTTGAATCCCGAAATGAACATATTTTCTAAAAAAATACATATATCAAAACAACATCGTCTTATCTTTGTTAAAAATTGATTAACTTCTGTTAGAGTTAATGTAGATTTAGACACGTTTTAGAAAAAATTGGATAATTTTTTTTAAAATTATAATTGAGTTGAGGTCGTTTTTGGCACTGACCATTTGTTCGGGTCTTATTTGGCACGATTGAGAGTGTTGGGGTCGAAATTGGCACTTTTCCTCGTATATCAAACGACGTCGTTTTATCTTGTTAACGGTTGACTAACTTCTGTTAGAGTCAATGTAGATTTAGGCACGTTTTAAGAAGTTCGGGTAGTTTTTTTGAATTATAATTGAGTTGAGGTCGTATTTGGCACTGATCAATTGTTTGGGTCGTATTTGGCACGACTGAAATAGTTTGGGTCGAAATTGGCACTTTTCCCCCCCTGGCCACCACGAAGTTTTAGTGAGCCCTAGCTAGGACGAAATTTTGAAATAAGATTATGTCCTATCCGTGTACTGCAAACATAGCATATAACATTCTTCCAAGAACATGGTTCCTGAACTTGTGGTGATAGCAAATACATTACCATTCCCAAAACAGAAAGTAATCATTTTGTCCATACAGCAATCAAACATACCAAAAAAAAAATGAAAAGGGTAAATGTTTATTGGTGGTCTCAACTCAAGTAGAAAGTACAAATGGACGATCTAATACATAATCTTTATGCATGTTACCAAAGAGTAACAAATAAGATATGAGACTAGATTCTTTGTTTTTGTGTAATTCCAAAAGAAAAGCTTTATTCCCCCGTTTTAGTTGTTGGGAGATCCTTCGTATGAATCGATCAGCTCCTTGAGTTTCTCAAATCCCTGAAATATTTGTTATTTAAAGAAAGTTACTCTCTAAGCAATCCTAAGAATTCAATAATCCTCTGAAAAGTCTTACCGTGCGGGTTGTAAATTCTCCAAATGATTCCTTTGCTTGTCTCCCAAGTTTCCAGTTGTAGAACAATGGTTCAAAGACCTTCTCCAAGTCATGAATCTTCACCTTGTCCATGAAAGCCCTCGCTATCTGCGTCTGGTTCGGTGTTCCCCCTAACCAAACCTGCATGAAACAGCAGCAACACAAAGAACCTCCAATGAGCTTTTTCTTCTTCTGTTGGAACTCATTGAAAGAAGCTAGCCAGAGAAGCAATTAATTTACCTGGTAGCTGTTTGGACCATCCCCTACTAGACCGACCTCAGCCATGTACGGTCTAGCACATCCATTAGGACAACCAGTTACTCTCACCACAACGGATTCGTCATAATCAAGACCAACCTGATACAAGAAAGAGTTTACACATCAACAACCATCGTTATGGCATAAAAAACTGAGTGGATTAATCTTTTTTAGCTATCATACCTTCTCAAACATTGCTCTCACTCTCTTTAGAATGCTGGGTATCCCACGCTCTGCCTCGGTTATAGCTAGAGGGCACAAAGGAAAAGCTGGACAAGCCATTGCGGTCTGGTTGAGAGGGTCTACAAACTCTGGTTGCTGCTCAAATTAATAGACTCTTGTCAAACTTAATAATGCCAAAATATGATTTGGTCTACCATGATGAAAATAAACTGCTTACCAGTAGGCCAGCCTGAGCAAGCACTGTGGTGATAGGACGCTTCCATTCACTCTTGATATCACACAACACAATGTTTTGATTAGGTGTAATACGCACATCAAGTTTGTACTTCTCGATGACTTCTCTCAGTGTCTTTTTCATGTTACCGCCAACACGTCCACTGTCTACATGAAGCCCACAAAACCATGCACCATCTCCCTGCTCATGCCATCCCAAATAACTCTTGAACTCCCACTCTGGCAAATCACGGGAAGCCTCAAACTTTTTACCATAATATTGCTCAACCACATCTCTAAACTTTTCAATTCCCCAGGAACTGAGCAGATACTTCATTCTGCTGTATTTGCGATCATCTCTTCTCCCGTGCTCTCTCTGTGTGACAACTATGGCCTTCACAGCATACAAGATATCCTCCTTAGGTACGTAGCCTAATGGCTCCGCAATGCGGGCAAAAGTAGACTCCATTCTGTGTGTTCTTCCCATACCTCCACCAACCTAAAAGAGGACAAAAGAGTTATTACCATTAGGCATAGCACAATTATCCGGAATGAAGAACCGAACCAAACAAAAAAACTCGGTTCGTTGGATCCTATCAATTAACCGAACGAATCATATATCTCTAGAACCAAAATACTGAAATCAAGCTGGAAAGGAGAACCAAATAGATACTCAAATTTCTATAATATAGTCTATTATCTATATACTTATAAATATAAGCTATAGTTTCAAAATAATCAAATAATTTAAAATATTATTTATAAATTGAAATACCCAAAAAAATGAATCAGAATATTTTTTATCCGAATTATCCAAATTTCATCCGAAAATCCAAAAAATTCTGATACTTAATCCAAAACGAATTTTCTGACTTTTTAACCCGAAAAAACGAAACTGAACCGGAATGAGATCCAAAGTTACCTCGGATATTAGCCGGTTCCTAACTTTGTTACATGAACAAGACCAAACCAAACCAAAAACCAAAATAATCAAACCAAAACTTCTATAAATGTCCGAACAGGTCCTAACCTCTATAACCGAAGAACCGAACCAGAACCAGGATAGAGAATTAAATGCTCAGTGCTAGCACTATGAAAGAAACTAATATAATTTGAGATGATGAAGCTAGTGTAGACACTTACATATATGTTGAAGCCCTGAGGCTCCCCATTCTCATCAGAAACAACAACAAGACCAATGTCATTGGTCAAAAGATCAACAGAGTTATCCGTAGGCACAGTCACAGCGATCTTAAACTTCCTCGGCAAGAACTGAGTGCCATAAATAGGCTCAGGAGAGTCGACGAAGTTAGTCCCATGAGAGTTATCATTCCTCGCCTCGACAACCTCCGGCGGCTCGGCCGTCATAAACCGCTCACCATCCACCCACATGTCATAGTAAAACCCCGACTGAGGACTGAGAAGCGCCGCGACGTTATCAGCCGTCTCCTGCGCGAATAGATAGTCTTTCCTCGCGTAAGGCGCGGCCGGAGCAAGAACGTTCCTGTTCAGATCACCGCAAGCTCCAAGAGTGCTCCCCATGTTTCTGATGATCGAGCTCATCACGGTCTTGAGATTGTGTTTTAAAACGCCGTGGAGCTGGAACGTTTGCCTGGTGGTTAAACGGAGCGTGCCGATGCCGAACTCGTCTGCTAAGTCGTCCATGGTGAGGTAGAGCTGGTTGGGGACTTTGCCGCTCGGGTTCTTGGTGCGGAGCATGAAGGAGTAGGATCTTCCGCCGCGTTCCTCACGGTTGTACTGTTGGTAGCTTCCGTGGAACTTGATGAGCTGAACGGCGGATTCGTTGACGTTGGGGGCTTCTGTTAGAAGCTCCTCGTTGAGAGGGTACCTGATGAAGTTGCTCTTCTCCTTGATGATCTCGACCTTACTCCTCTTGGTGGTGGCTTTCGCTGCTGCCTCAGGCTGGAGAATAACAACAACTTTAGAGAAAGTCTCTACGACGTCGTTTTTAGATTAGAACAAATCTCAAAGAAACTAACCAAGGGATTAGATTCTTACAGTGGATACGGCTTGGATTGATGATGAAGATGACGACGATGGAGGTAGAGAATGAACACCACCACGAACGTTTCTTCCGAGGAAAACAGAACGAGAGGATCTCAGAGCGTTGAGAATCTTCTGATCGGAGGAAAACACAGTGGCGGCGCCCGCCGGAGATCGAAACGACGTCGTCATGGGTTCAGATAGAGAGAGAGACTGAGAAAGGTTCGGCTTTTCAGTGGTTCGTATAAGAAAGCAGAGCAAAAATTGGCGTGCGTAGATAAAATATTTTAATACGAAAAAAAACAAAAATTTGAGACCATGGTCAAAACTCAAAACTAATGTGCGCAGTCATGTGCTTGACACGAGACATTAAATCAGAGATGGCTAACCAAGAGAGCGCGTGAATGACACAAACAGTCGAAAGATGAGGAGACTGATGCGCGTGTCGGACGATTGCTGCTAAATGGCGCGTGAGAGTATTTTTTGATTATATACTGAAGAACCTAACCGGTTTTTGTTACAGGATACAAAGTTGATGGTGAACTCGGTTATTCCTACAGAACAAAAGCTGTAATATTATGGGAGTTTTATATAACCTTACGTGGCCTGTGTGGATTGGTTAGTTGTTGAATCCTATACACACACGTGCGAGAAAAGCTGTGTACAGCGACTCTCACCTACTTGGCTGCTCGCTAGCACGAAGGGCTAATAGGTTCCGTGGTGGGCACAGGCAATAATTTGTAGTTAGTTTGCTCAAATATTAATTTTTACTATTCAGTTATGATTATAAATACTCTATAATATTTATCACAAACCCCATTCGTTATATACTTATATACTGTTAATGACATTATAGATAAACAGAAAACAGTATGACTTTGAAAATAAACATCATTGTCTAGTAGACTCACCCCACCATTAGCACTAGAGTGGATTTTAGCCCCGCAAAAATGGTGGCCTGAGTTGATGGAATATTTCATTTGTTAAAAAATGAAGGAAAATATAAATTTGCGTAGGAAGGCATTTTAAATATATGGAGAAGAAATCTGAGTAATTTCAGAAAGAAGAAGAGGCAGCATTTTAACAAGCTCAGTCATCAGTGCAAGATCCCCTGAGAAGTAAAATAGACTATATACTATATATCAAGTATCAAGCAAGGATGTTTGTTAATAACTGTTCATATCTATGGTTTGATCGATATTGATGTTTCACAAGCTCTGGAGAAACACAATAAATTATATAACTACTAGGGCCGGCCCGCCCTACGGGCGGGATTGTCAATAAAAAATAATTAGAATAGTTAGATAAATTTCTATTATAAAACTTGATATATAAGTGACAATTAGTCAAATGCTTTGTTGGGTTAAAAATATATATTATTTATTTGTGTTTATATTATACTGTAAATTTTTTATTTATGTTTATTCTTGCTTATATTTTACTACTCCAAAAACTGTTAAATTCCATTGAAATTGTGTGATTTCTGATTAAATCTTTTTTAAAAAATACAAATGATCACAAAAACGTACGAAAAAAATTTACAGTAAAATATATTACATATAAACTAATTTGTAATGTAAATTTTGATTTTAATAGTTGCATTATATTTTTAATAGCAATTATTAGGTAACAAAAAGATAACACTATTTGATTTGTTCTTAATACATATAATACTCATAGATGACATGAAATATTATATGTCAGTTATGTGTATTAAATTTTATCAATTGATTAAGCTATCAGTTATATGTCAGTTATGTGTATTAAACATTCATATGAGGGTTTTCATTTTTATTTTTTAAAACATAAAATAATATGTTTTATATTAAGTTTATGTATACTGGTAAGCTGAATCATATTTGTAGACTATATGTTTTTTGATGTTGAGATTAGACTTTTGTTTTATGGGGGGGGGGGGGGGGGGGGGGGAGAGGGGGGTGGTGGATCTATGTACGTAAAACATGTTATTTATAAAAGACTTTTGTTTCGTGTATTTTCATAGTTTAAAAATGTATGGTCACATTATTTCTATAACTGCACTGAAAATAGGAGAGATTTAAAGCTTTTGGCATATTAATGTACTTAACCCGTGTTGTAACCATGCGTCGAAGGCAGACCTGTGATTGTACCGCTTAACCGTTACACTTCTTCATGGGTGTTCGAAGCTATACTGGCAATGTATTAGCTTTTTGGTAGATTTTCACTTATCAGAAGAGTTAATAAGGAGATCGAAACTGTATAGGACGAAGCTATACTGGCAATGTATTATTATTAACATATTTAGATGTGAAAGTTTTTATTTGTAATAAAAACCCAAATAATTATATAGGACGAAGATTTAAAAGGCCTTACAATTAATAAACTGGAAGCAGAATCTATTAAAAGATAGTAGATGACAATTGAGCTGCTTGAGATTAGAGGGCACATTATTATGAGTTTTACTCAAAATCGTAAATGCTCTTTGGCTTCATAGGCGTAGGATCTGGTAACGCCCGTATGGGTTCTGCGACACTGCTCCCACCCTCATCCACCTTGTCCCTGCATAACAATGCAATATGTGTTTAAGAAAATGTATGCATTGTTGTAGGAGACAATAGTTTTGTGCAACCTACCATTTCAGTGTCAACTCTGTGGCACAAACATTTGTTAGATGTCATTGTTGAGTCGAAAGCAATACAGCTGTTTCTGTCTTATCTGAGACAACCATCGCAAGTTAGATGCTGAGTCGAAAACAACAAACACAGCTATTCTAAACCCAAGCTCCATGAGTAGTCTTTCAAAGAGGCGGAGTATCACGTGGCGGCACCGATTGCAGCTATGGCAATACATATCGTGCGGCTGAAGGATGATAGTCCACACTGCAGTTTTTTTTGAACATTTGGGAACACGAAACATAGCAGCATCCGTTGCAAGTTTCGATGGCCTCAACTTTCCTAGAGTAAAGAAACTCCGCCTGACTATATGACAATGAGTTAATGTATGTTTCCAACTTGTGCCGCATGAGAGTCTATGAAAAGTGTATAGATTTTATTTTCACCTGCAGAGGATTGTTGAGAATGTATACGTTTAGATCGTAAGTGTTACGCTCTTAAGTTACTGGACACCACCATACTTGGAGCCACTTCCGGGACGATTTTGGTTGACTCCACCTAAGCTGCGGTGTTTGATGTATTGATTTAATTTACAATCATTTAAGGAGATATTTTTTGGAAAATTGTATTGAGAGACACTTACTCAACGGTACGTTGATAACGAACCCAAAATCATGTCAAGAGACTAACTAACTTATCTCAACTGTTTAGCTATAGAAGAGACACATACCTGAAACTGTTCAAAGTAGTTTGGCACTACATTGTGCTCTCCAAGAACAACTGCACCTTTCATTGCTTTCTCTAAACTAATAATTAGCTTCAGTAATATACTCTTCCTGCACCTGTTGGAACTTATAATAGCGATTTTCTCTTCTCTTTATATTGCTAGATTAGCCTTCTTAAATAGCATCTGGATTGCAAAAAAAAAAAACACACGGGGTCAAACATAAAGCAATAAACGATTTATGTTAATATCAAGCAAGGCTTTGATTCCACTAACTCATCTTATCCTTGAAACAAAAAATCAATGTTTTTAATCAAGAAAGCGACTTTATAGCCTTTGGCCTTGATAATGTTACCTGAATAGGATTCTTTTTGCCCCGTGATGATCCTGAGCTAGCTTCACACCTGAGGAAACCGCAGAAGCGCCGCTGTTTGAGTTCTTTCCGGTTCGTTTCCTATCGGAGTCTTGTTGGAAAGATGGTTTTGAGATGAGTGAAGCATACCTTTTTATACCCGTAGATACACCGCCTTGCATGAGCGAATCTCGCATTCAAAGTAGATCATGGATGATGGATCTAATAAGAACTTTAAGATGATGAATCTGTAACTGGTAGATTTCTGAATCCGTAGGAAGAAGATGAAACATCTCGATCGAAACCCTAGAGTGGGGTATGGTATCGCAGCGGCTGAGAAAAAAGACAGGATAAAACCATAGAATCAAAAACGTAGCGTTTTGAGTAGATGACTTACTCTTTATAAATGGGCTCTATGAAGCTAAATAATAACAACGAATATAAATGAAAGCCCAAACGGAAACAATAATAATTATAGATTCGTATGTTAATTATGTACGTGACGAAGCCAACGTGAAGCCCGTTCCGACAGAGCTTTAAGTGATACGGAGCGTATCTGACGTGTCAACGCAGGAGGCTTCCTATTTCTGACGTGTCATCCTTGTTGGCATCACCAGGAGGGATTGAAACCCTCCTTTATATATAAAGATATGTATTAATGTATAGATATAGTTTGAATTGTGCATCATGCATATCGTTTTCACGTACCACTACTCCAAAAGACATTTTGATATTGCGGTGTATACATAAATAAAAAAAAAAGAATCCTCACCAACTACAACTTTGGATCGGTCCCTCGTAGTTTATGGAAATCAAGAAATACACCAGCTTTTAGAGTACACAAAATATGATATATACGACAAGATCTCTTACATACGGTATGGAATAAGTAGATGATATTTGTACAACCAGGAAAGCATATTACATGAATATAAATTTGAGACACAATAAGTTGCATAGTATAAGTCAACCGATCGAAACCTAACTAAACTGCAACTTTCGATGCATCATGCATGTGAGGTTAAATACAAACAATTTTTTTACTAATGCACTTTAGAGTGGATAATACATGTATTTACAAGATTTACATAGCATTTTAAATCGGTTTCAAGCGGTTTTTCCTTGTAGTCATATGAAGTATATATATGAAAGCATTAAGCAACCACGGCTTGTTTTTATTAGGAGTTTAGAGCGGTGCTCGTTGGCCTGGTGAATCTGGAGATTATAAACTAGTCAACCAGACGCATTACATTTAGTTTTAACGTCTCTTTACTTTCACCAAACAACAGATTCTGGATGTCTTAGTCTCATTTTCCTTTTTTTTGTAGTATATATGTCGCTGTTGTCTTGTTCTAAAAATTCAACAAATGAAGAATGGTTTTGGACTTTTAATCCGACTTTGGATTATCCAAGTGAACCTTTTATATATTTAATACAACTCAAATTGTTGATAAAACACCTGTACGTAGATAGTTTCATAGTTTGTTGTTAAGACCGTGGCAACTAGAGATAAGTTCAACCGTCCAAAATTTAAATTTATATAATAAAATGTTTATACAGTAAGAGCATCTCCAAGGGCACTCTATTTTTTCCTCTATAATTTACACTAAAATAGAGTAACTATATTATAGAGTTAAATTTGCTCCAATGGTTCACTTTATAATAGAGTTACTCTATAATAGAGTGAAATATAGAGTAATCCTATTTTTTACTCTAAATATAGAGTGAAAAAATAAAAATATTTTATATTTAACTATATTATAGAGTAACTCTATTATAGAGTGAACCATTGGAGCAAATCCAACTCTATAATAGAGTTACTCTATTTTAGAGTGAAATATAGAGAAAATTATAGAGTACCATTGGAGATGGTCTAACAGAAAGAGACTCAAATCAGTAATTTTTAACATTTATAATTGGACAATTTTCTCAAATAACTATTTTTAGTTTTTTTTCACAAAAATAATTCTCGAAAAAGAAAATGACCATAATAATCTCTTTTTATTTTGAAAATTTAAAATTTTATAATTTGAAACTCTATCTCAAAACTTCACCCATTAACTCTAAACCCTAAGTCTAGATTAATTAACCTTGGATAAAAATACATTTTTACCTTTTAATAAAAATTATTTTGGTATTTTTTTATTGAGAGCTATTTTATGACAAAAACTTTAAAAATTCATTCTAATAAATTTCTCTTCGTTAATTTCATATACTTATTATTTATTGATTTTCATCAGAATCTAAATTTATATACAAAGAATTTCCTTTAACATTAAATAAATAAATCTTTTTTTTTGTGACAAAATAAAGAAATCTTAACTAAATTAATTTTGTGAATTGACCTCAGTTTTTTTTTTGCCTTTGGACTTTTGTTTTTCTATAATACCACAAATTGAATTATTAATAGATAACAGAACCAAAAAAAACAAAAAAAAAACGACAACGCAGTACCAAACTGTGTCGTATTATCGTTGTGGGGGAAGAATCGAATCCAGCGTGACAACAATTGATCGGAAGGTGAAGAAGCTCCGTCACCGTCTCTTCTCCTTCATCTCTCGTTCTCAATGACGCCGCCGAGACCACCGTCAGGGAGACAAAGACCGCTGCGTTATTATTCAGATTCAGAGAGGACCGAAGGAGGTAGCGGTAGTTGGGACACCCTCGAATGGAACAAACTCGATGTAAGCTTTCTCCTTTCACCTACAATTACACAAAACATCACGTGAATTGCGTGTTTCTATCGATTTTTTTTGAAAAAAGTTCATATTTTGTGGAATTAATTGCTCAAAATTTTTAAAAAAGTTCTCTTTTTGGATTTGATTAAGTCGCAGCAGACAGCTTCAGGTTCAAGTTCAACATCCTTCGCGAATTTGAGTTGCTTGCTCGAATCTGAGAGGGTCATCGTTGAGGTATGTCTATTGAAATCCAACATTGGTTTTGTTTTTGTCTGAGTTTGGACCGCTTGTTGTACAGGGTTATGGAGTTGTACTTATCAACACCGATGAGGCAGGGACCTTGTTGGTGACAAACTTTCGTATTCTCTTTTTGGTATGAACATTGTGTCCTTTCCCTCTGTTGCTTACATGTGTTTCTCAAGCCACTTGTGATGGATATATATTCTTTGGTTTTATTTTTGTGAAGAGTGAAGGTACTAGGAAGGTCATCCCACTAGGAACAATCCCGTTGGCGACTATTGAGAAGTTTAACAAAACGGTCAGTTGCTATATCCCCTGTGGCCTGGACTGAGATGTGTCATTAATACTTAACTAAGCTCCGCTCTGAGGTTTAGTGCTACTTTTTGTATGTACTTTAGGCGCTGAAAGTTCAATCAAACAACCGTCAGTCCGACAAGAATCCACCAAGACGTCTTTTACAGGTCACTGGTATGTTTCCAAATCTAATTAAGGTTGACTAAGGGTTTGTTTTGTCTGGTTTTTTACGTCATGTCTCAAAATTCTATAGGAAGTTTTATTATTCTGGTCAACATACATCTAACAATGATGCTTACGTTATATGGTGTGATCACTTGGATTTTGCAGGCAAAGACATGAGGATCATTGTTTATGGCTTTCGTCCTAAAACCAAACAGGTGAATCTCTTACTTCTTCTTATTTTAACACATTCCTTTCTCCTTGGAATAATCTGTATAACCTTTATGATCATACTGTTGCAGAGGCGTTCTGTGTTTGATGCGTTACTGAGGTGTACCAAGCCGGAGAGAGTATGGGATCTTTACACTTTTGCTTGTGGGCCTTCCAAGTTTGGTAACGCAAACCCAAAGGAAAGATTGCTTAATGAATATTTCCGGCTTCTTGGAAAAAGTTCGTTACGAGCATCGATGGATATGATTGAAGATGGATCATTTACACTGGAGAATGAGCTGTGGCGGATAAGTGACCTCAACTCCAATTATAACCTGTGTCAGACTTACCCTTTCGCCTTTATGGTTCCGAAATCTATAAGGTAGGACAGGGGAGTCTTTTACGAACTTACCAAATTAAAAAAAATCATTTTCACCATCTTTCTAGTGAGTATTGATTAAAAGATCTAACAAATCTGTGTTGTTGATAGTGATGAAGAGCTGCTCCAGGCGTGTTCTTTCCGGGCAAAATGTCGCTTACCTGTGATCACGTGGTGTCAGCCAGGTGAAAATGCAGATGTTCTGTCTGCTGCCATTTTAATTTTTGTGGTATTGGTTCCACACTGACATGCTGCTTTTTGGACTCTTTTTGCAGGCAGTGGTGCTGTAATTGCACGCTCATCACAACCTTTAGTGGGTCTTATGATGAATATGAGGAGGTATATCAGACTTCCAACTTTTTGAGGATACATTTGGATAATAATTTAGTGGATTTTGAAGTTCTTGAAGCGATTGATTCTGAAGTTTCATTTGTTTCACTTGTCTCAACAGTAATTTTGATGAAAAACTTGTTGCTGCATTCTGCACTCAGCTTGGTGCTAATAAGGGAGAACGAAGGTGAGCTTCTGGCGTCCCTGTGATCTGATTGGCTCTTACACATCATGCACTTATCTCATCCTGTTATATCACTTTGCAGGAAGCTTTATATTGCCGATGCGCGACCTAGGAAAAATGCATTAGCAAATGGAGCAATGGGAGGCGGCTCAGAATCATCTTCAAATTATTTTCAGTCTCCAGTTAGTAAATGATCTTCTTGGTTTGATGTTCAACATCTTGATCTTCTTGAATTGCTTGATTTTTATTGACGGTGTTCTTTTCTTCAGATTGTTTTCTTTGGCATTGACAACATACATGCGATGAGGGAGAGCTATTCCCGACTCAGAGATTATTTAGATATGCACGGTGCAACATCTTCTGATGGGAGATCATCGTTCTTGGTGAGTACTGAATGTACAGAAACTTTCTGTAATTAAAGTTAGTATATATATATTAAAATTTTCCTCCAGCACATCCATGAACTTAATTCAGAAGAACTTAATTTTATAATGTATTAGCTTCTTTTTGATAGGGCTCCTTTAAGAGGATGCAGTATGATTTATTATACTTTTGTTTCTTACTCATGTTGCTAACCATTAAGATATGTGTGTGGAATCTGCAGAGACATACTGGTTGGACTTGGGGAGGAGGTAACCTTAGTAGCATGTCTGCTTCCGTGTCTTTACTTGGAGACAGTGGTTGGTTGATACACATCCAGAACGTCTTAGCTGGTGCCGCATGGATTGCTGCACGTGTCGCAGTGGAGTCGGCTTCGGTTCTTGTGCACTGCAGGTTAGCTATAAGTTACATCACCACCCAACTATTCTATCTTTGTGGCAATATTAAGATGCATCTGTTTGAATCGGAAGATTCTATTTACTGTTATTAGCATTTGTTTGTTATTTCATGACTCTTAAAGTCTATGTCATTGCGCAGTGATGGATGGGACAGAACAACTCAGCTCGTTTCTCTTGCATGCTTGATGCTTGATCCATACTACAGAACCTTTGCTGGGTTTCAGGTATTGTATTTTCGTGTTTACTGGTTCCATTCTTGTATGTGGCTAATTATGTGAAAGCCTTTATCTAGTTCAGGTTTTAGTTGAAGCTTCCTTTGATTTCTCACAAAATATAGCTATGTAACTAGACGTGTTTGTTAATGGTTACATCTGTAGCTAGGAGTAACTTCTAATTGTGCACAAAAATTCTATATATGATTCTTGTTTGCTACACCCTCGTCTTATGTAATTTTTTTTTCATTTCCCTCATATCAGGCTCTTGTGGAAAAAGATTGGCTTGCTTTTGGTCACCCGTTTTCAGATCGTGTAGGAATGCCTAACATATCAGGATCTGGTAACTTTGACTTTCCAAGGCAGTCTTCTTCTGCTGGAAGCTACCCTTCATCTCCAGTGCGTCAGTCCACGCAATCAGGAGCCTCACAATCTCCAAGCTCTTCCCATGCACAGAACAATTATTCTCCTATATTTACGCAGGTGAGCGAGCAGCTATTCTTTGCAACTATAGCAATCCTTTTGGTCTGTTTAGATCTCTGTTTCAGTACGTTGGCAGACAAAGAGTTAATACAATGTTCACAACTGTGTTTGCAGTGGGTTGATAGTGTTTCACAGCTAATGCGGATGTATCCTTGTGCTTTTGAATTTTCTCCGGTATGTATAAAGACTAACAACTTCATGTTTAACTTCTTCTAGTAACTAATAGTACTCACTGGAATTTAAATTTGGTATTGCAGACTTTCCTTGTAGATTTCATGGATTGCTTGCTTTCATGTCGTTTTGGGAACTTCTTATGCAACAGGTACATCCAAACAAAAATGATTGTGAAACCACTTAATTGGTATTATATGTTTGACTAAAATGTGAGATTATGTAAATTTTCAGTGAAAAAGAGAGGCAGCAATGTGCGATTGCTGAAGCATGTGGATGCATATGGGCCTACTTGACTGATCTTCGTTCTCTCGCTACAACTTCTCATGTCCATTGTAACCCATTCTACGACCCTTTGAAATACGATGGCCCGTTGCTACCTCCCGCAGCATCTCTAGCGCCAACACTTTGGCCTCAGTTCCATCTCCGGTGGGCATGTCCCGAGGAAGCTACAGCTGCAGATATCGAGGTCCAGTGTAGAGCCATGAGGGCGAAGTACTCCGAGATGCAGAAGGTCAGTTAATTAAACTCATCTGCTTCATTTATCGTGGTTTTTAAATTCTAACACATTCAAATGTGCTTTTGAAAACAGGAGAAAGAGGCAACAGAGAGAAGAGTGGATGAGATCTCTTTTGCAATGGAGTCATTAAGCGCAGAGCTGCTAAGAGAGAGGCGTATGAGTTGGTCCGCTAGAGAATCAGCAAAACGAGCCACTAAGGAGTACAGAGCTTTAACCAGAGCAGTGCAATCACTCGGCTGCAAGGTTAACTTCACCACATCTGATGTGGAAGACGCCCCTCTGGAGACTAATAACAATAATAATAATAATAATTCTAGGAGGCGAGACAGACAGGGAAACAACTCGGATGTTTCTGTATCTATCTCGCTAATGTCGGAAGAAAACAGAAGTGAAAACCAGGTGGGGAGAGTTTGTGAAGCGTTGTGTCCACTGCGGACAAGGGAAGGAGTGTGCAGATGGCCTGAAGCTGGATGTGCTCATCTCGGAAGTCAGTTTGTTGGTTTAAAAACTAACTTTGATGCGTTTGATAGGCTTTCTATCCATGAAAGCTATTTCAAATCTGAATGAAGGGATCAAGATCTCGATGAAGATGTAACTTTTAACAGAATAAAAGGGGATGGAGGATCATAAGTATCATCAAACCGTCAAAAGGCGGGAGCATAACGGTATAAACTGACACAGAGTTTTTGGAACAAGGGAGAGTCTCTGATCTTTACTCTTGAGTATAGCTAAAAGCAGGAGGATGTGTACATCTCTCTCGGTGTTTTATGTTTTTACTTAAACCACTATTTGCTTTAGATTTATTATTCTTTTTGGTTAAAATGAATAAGGTTGAAAAGTGATGTACATACAGTTCAGTATAAACGATTATTCATAACAAAAAAAAAATAAACTAGTATTCCTCTTTATCTGTTGTTCAAATAAAAGAAAAAAAAAGTATTCCTCTGTAGTTATACTCTTTATTCTAAAAAGATGTTTAAAGAACTTTTGATGTTAAGATTCTTTCTAGATAAAATTTAGCCAGTCATGTTGGGTTCTAATGATATTTTTTATATAAAAAATAGTTCTTTTGATATGTGTGTTTTATCTAAAAAATTATTATATTTAGGAATGGGGAGTATATTTGACTATGTTCATGCAATTTCTGGCAATTCCGCAGTCTGACTGACAATATAAGAGAAGATGTCTTATAACCAAAGTAACGGATTCATAAACTAGATCATGTCAATATAGACCTGATAAAAGAAACTGAGTGAGAAAGAAGAGAAACTAATTCAAAACTTAATTTGAACACAAACTTATGGCTCAAGAAACTTCCTTGAATGCAGAGAAGACTCTTCTCTAAGCATACAACGAGATATAGTGATCGTTATCAATTAAGTTAACAAAAAAAACACAAAGAAAAAAATAGAAAAATGGGAATCAATTGACACCATATCATGCATCAGCCTATGAGTCTCAACGGTTTTGAAGAGTTTCAATTGCCTTTTTCCACTGCAAAGCTCGTTGTTTCGAGTCTTCAAACGATAAAACCTTCTTAGGCTGCCAACAAACAATCAAACAGTCAAGTCTCATCGCCTAGAAATAACAAAAGAAAAAGAAAAAGATTGTGTTGTTACTGTGCAAATCTTGAAATGCGAAGGACTCGAGACTTGAACATTGAGGTCGTTGGAGTTATCAGACCAGATGATATTCCCTTTCACAATAAGCTTCGACGGATCCACGTAGATCAGTCTCGGTTTGTTGGTGAGTATTAGCTGCACCTTCTTGCTCGTGATCTTCTGTAGCTTCTTCACTGCTGATATCATTAGAACTGATTCTCCCGGTTCAAGAAACTGTTGCCTGATTTACAAAAGACAACGTTAGGATTTTGAATACTGATTCAGTGAAAGCCTAGTAGTAGTTGTCTCACCATCTCGAATCAAAAGAGTCTATAGAGGCAAGCCTTGTTATGGAGCCTGAAGATTCAGAAGCTGCAGAGACGCCACCGTGTCCATCGTTCTGCGTGACTGAAGCATCTCCAACATGTGTTGGGTTCCATGGAGAACCATCCCTCTCTGGAGATGCTGATTGAGACTGCACAAGACATAAAAGGATCAAGAGAAGGACGAGACGGTTGGGAGTATAGTGTAAGGAGGGGTATATACCGAAGGATCTGGAGCTAGTTTTGGTGGAGTTTGCGATCTAACGTTCTTCCAGTCAACACCTTTGAAGAAAGGATGTCTCTTGAGGGAAGCATAACCATCTGATCCAGCTCCTGGTCTTCTACTAGGATCTGTATCCTGAGAGAGAGAGAGTACCAGAGGTCAACACTTGTGTTTTAGTGTTAAAGTGGAGCATATCTTACAAGTAATCGGTCGATGAGGTCTCTTGCTTCTTCTGAGAAATGATTTGGGAACTTTATATCTCTCGCTATAATCCTTTGGAAAATCAGCCATTCACTTGCATCCTTGAATGGAGAAGTTCCTGAAAGCATTTGGTATAGAGTGCAGCCGAGTGCCCAGAGATCGTTTCTGTTTGAATACGTTCCAAAAAAATACCAATAAAAATGTTTTTAAGTAATCCACATAATCAAAAAGCTCTCAAAAGTTTGTTCTAACACAAACAATCTTACCCGAAAGTTGCTGGAGAGGAGTTGAGAACTTCAGGAGGAACGTATGCCGCCGTACCAACAAAAGTGCAAGCCTTATCATCTGCATAAGTCACCAGTTTACATACATGCTTACAATAGCTACCAAAGTGGACATGAAACTTCATATTTTTACCGGAAGCTGCATTGGGAAGAAGAGTGATCTGGCTGTCTTGCATAGGCTTTACACTACCAAAATCAGCAATCTTAATGTGTCCATCTGAAGTCAGCAACAGATTCTCCGGCTAACTCATTCAAAAACTCAAGTTAGCAAATAATGTACTTGTTTGAGTCAAATGCTATTAACAAAAGAAGAAGCTTACCTTTATATCTCTATGTATGAGTCCCATAGTATGTATATACTCAAGAGCATCCACAACTTGTGCACTATAAAACCGAGCTTCATCCTCTGATAAGCGACCTTTCTGCCAAAAAACACAAAACACACAACATTTCAACAACATAAACCAACCTCACAGATTCTGAATATAGTAGTAGTAATCTTACTCTTGTGATCTGGTCGAAAAGCTCCCCACCTTCACAAGACTCAAGCGCCATATCTACAAAAGTAAAAGGACTAAAGATCACTTCATGTTCAATCACAGAGAGCCTACGTGCGGAAGACCATTAGTTTCTCATTATTATCTTGATTACACCGGCCTTCCAAACTGATTTGCCATAAGTAGATTGGCGCTAACCCTTTATATATTAGTTAATTAATTCTCCAACTACCACCAATGTGAGTACTTTTCAATCATTTTCATTAAACAGTCTAATACTCTATAGAAGAAGCATACACAGTGAGAACGAATCTTGAAACGTGAAGAAGAGTTTAACAATCCCAGGATGATCGAGCTGATCAAGAACAATCCTCTCAAGCTTAACATAAGCTGTTTTATTCTCCTTGGTGATAAACTTCTTGTCCATGATCTTCAACGCGTACACAGCTCCATTCTCCTTCTTCTTCGCCCTAACAACCTGTGTATATTCGATTAACACACCCATAAGCACAAACTCTATGTAAAGTATCGATTTTTAGGGGGAAAGATGAGACCTTTGAGTAAGAGCCAACGCCATAGATCTTGTCGAGCTCGAAATCCTGGATGGTGAAATTCTCCTGTGGAGCTTTGAACGCGAAGCTTTTGCTTCTGGATATGCTCGCGCCACCGTTGTTGCCTTGGAGGGTGAGCTTTGAATCGAATTCTTTCTCCATTGTCATCGACTTTGTTCTTCTTCTCTACATGTCGATGATGAGACCCATCAGAAATTCGATGAAGGAGAGGACGTGAAGAAGAAGAAGACGAAGAAAGAATCGGATCGGAGAGGAGAGGAATGTGACACTTTCAAAAAAAAACAAAAAAAAAATTGAGGAAATTAATTATTTCTATTTTTATTACATTAGAGGTAACATGTTCTGTAGGGCCTGGACCAATGGAACCGAACCATTGGGCTAACGAAACAGCTGAAAGAACATAGAGGAATGTGACACTTCCAAATTTTTTTTACTTTTTAAAAAATTATTTCTGTTTTTATTTTGTTAGAGCATCTCCGAAAGAAACTCTATAACTTCAAATATAAAATTTTTTTGTTTTCCAAAAAGGAATTTCAAAATTTCAAATTTGAAGTTTTGAAGAGTGAAACTCTATATTTGAAATTTCACAGCTCAAAACTTCAAATTTGAAGTTTCATATTTTTATTTGCATTTTGGTCTCTACAATCACACATCATTTTTATGATTCATAAATATTTTCATGTTTATTGTTTTAATCCTTAAAAAAATTATATCTCATATATATTTTAATTTTTGTTTACAAAATTTAAACAAAAAATTTTTGATTCATAAATATTCTCACATAAAATTACATATAACTTTAAAATAAGATTTAAAATATTTTAAATTAGATTTAGACAACAATAATATTCCAAAGAAACTCAACAAAGAAGATTTTTTAAAATTACATGAAGACATAACTATTACACAAAATTAAACATTACAACACTGATAGTCATGTAAGTTTGATCCGGAACCTTCAAAAATTTCAAATATTTTCCAATTTTTTTTGTTATACTGAAGATGGTTGTTGTTGTTGTTTTTGACATTTTTTTCGTACAATTCTTTATTGTTCATATAGAATATATTCACGACTATTAATATCATCAAAAAGAAATTAGTCTTTTAGCAATATTTTATGTTTATCTTTTACTTTCTTTTTCTGATCTTATGTATTTACAAGTATCAATATCACCCGATTTCAACAAATTTTAGCTCGTAATCTACAAAGTAAAAATGAGGAGAGCCATTTTTACTTCGAAATGCACTAATAGATCATATATGCATTACGAAAATCATTTTATGGAATTATATGGTATTTTGTTTGAAGTTTAATATTAATTAAGTTATTTTATTTAAATTTTTATAGAATATTATATTTATTAATATTATTGTAATATGTTTATATATGTGTTAGTTATTTACAAAATTTTTATGAATTCAAATTAGTTATGAAAAATATAAGGTCCATATTATAAAATACAAATAGTTTTGAAGTTAAATTTGAAGTTTTGCTTTTGGAGAAAAACACCTTTAAACTTCAAATATAGAGTTTTAGAAACTTCGAAATAAAGTTCCTTTTTGGAGATGATTTTAGAACAAGTAACATGTTCTATATCGCTTGGAACCAATGTACAGGGCTAAGGAAACATTGACTTGTATGTTGTTCATAGGTTTGGGCATATAAACCGAGAACCGAAAACTAATTGGAACTGAACTGAACAGAAAAGAAAGTGAATCCAAAAACGAACCAATGTTTACAATCCCCAATAGTAGAACAGGACCTGAACCCATTGGTTTGAAACATTTGAATGAGCCCCACCATATATAGGATCCCCAATTTTTTTTAAAAAATGTTTAATTCCATGTACTAATCTATGTTAGGGGGTGTTATTGGATTGGAAATTAACAAAAAGTTATATAGATTTAGTTGTTTTGATGATTCTAAGGTTATTCATTTACAACTTTTCAAAGTATATTAAAGTCTAGTGTTATGGGTTTATAAATTTGTAATGAGTAGTTAAAAGCTTATAGAAATCTAGAGTTATTGGATTCAATATTTTACAAAGTCAATAAAAGTTTTGTGTTATTCAAAAGAAATGAAACATGTATGGGGCTCTACTTCTGATTGCCGTAAGTGAAACCTGTCAACAAACCACAAGCAGCTGAAAGATCTTGCTTCCGGCTCTTCATATGATGCTCCTTAGATTTTTTTTCTTATCTCTGTTGTTTGCATTATCATCACTTGCTCATATTGCTTTTAGTTTTAGCCCCTGATGCATACATAATTTTTACTAGGTGGTTGCCCGCGGCAGATATAAATATTGTATGAAAATATATATTATGCATACAATGTCATATAGTTTGAAACATTAAAAATATAATTTTTAACTTCGAATAGTTTGAAAATCAGTCATAAAATTTCCATAAATTTGATGTAAAAATAACTGATGAATATTTAGTAATAAAAATACTTGTGAAATTATATATGTAATTATCACAATAACTTCTCCAACACATATTATGCATATTATTCGGTATCTTCTTATTTTTTCATTATCATTTCGTTCTTTTTATTAAATTATTGCTAATGTTTTCCTACATTTTTACATATTTTTTGCCAAGTATTTATTTCTCTCTCTAAATAATAATACAAAACATACAATCAATAAACAAAAAATCCATCTTATAATTCTAATCAATCACAACATTATTATTTTCAATCATAATATTATCTTATTTACTATATTATATGACTTAAATGAAAAATATTTTTAAATCAAAATTCTCGCATGTTCCGTTAAATATAATATGTCCAACCTTCAAAGCCTAATTATTTATAAAGCATATAAGGACATTATAAGAGATTAGTTAGTATTATAGATATGACTATATTTTTATATGAATATGAAATCATTATATCGATTTCTATAAAAAAAAATTATATTCATTATTTTATTTAGTATATAAATATAAAAAGAATTGATCAAACATTATTACACTTTCTATAACTTTGAAAATTAGCTACTATTAATTTTTATTTGTAATATCATTTAGGTTATTGTGCAAGTGATAATAATTACTTTTAGACTTATCTTTTATTTTAGATCTAATAAAAATAATTAAAATTATAAAAAAATTAGTTCATTATATTATTTAGTTTATAAATATAGAAAAAGTTATCAAACGTTTTCAACAATTAGTTCCATAAATCATTATTTGTAATATAATTTAGATTATTTAGCAAGTGATATTAATTGGTTCCAGATTTTTTTAATTTTAATCTAAACGAAAATAAATAAAATTAAAAATTATCGACCAAGCAAATCATAACAATTTTCTTAAGACTTCACAAATGATCGACATGTAAGCAAAAATTATTTAAGTGACTTCTCGTTTAATAGTAGAATTTTTATTTTTAGAAATGTTTTATTAACTCATACAAATAATTTAAAATTAAGATTAAATAATTTTGTAAGCCATGATAGATAGTTTTATAAATGTTTTATTTTTTAAGAAATGACTTATAAGACATATATGGACATTATAAGACATTAATAATTATTATAATTTTTATATACGAATATAATGTTTTATATAAGAATATGAAATCATTATATCGATTTCTATAAATTGTGTTCTAATAATTATTTTGAGTAGTATAAAAATATAAACAAATTAATCAAATATTATTACATTTTCTATAGTTTTGACAATTAGTTACCATAAATTATTATTTTTAATATCATTTAACATATTTGGTAAGTGATATTAATTAGTTTTAGACTTACTATTTATTTTAGATCTAACTAAAATAAATAAAAATTGAATATCTTTCGACCAAATACATTCTTTCTTAAATTAATATTATGATTTTTTCATTTAATATATAGGAGGATTATTATGATTATGTGCGTGCTATAAAAAAGAATAACTTTATTGTGATTATTCCATCGATTTAGGGAGTATTTTGAAGTTTTATTAATTTATTTGATAAAAACTATTGAAAGATGCTCATTTACCATGAAAAAGAGCTTAGCATACATTAATACAAATGTAGAATATGGTAGAAATTTCAAAACAACACTAAAGATTATAGGCTTCAGTATATAAAGTATTTACCAAAAACTCAATATTTTTGTAAGGGTTAGCCCATAGATTTTGAGAAAATTTCAAAAAATATGACAATATTGTTTTAATGCCTAGTTGCATCCTGCACTAACATATGATGATGTTCAAAGAGGTTTAGAGCCTTTGTCGTCTCCGTTTATCAAGAAAATAATAATTTTATAGTGGTTATTCCATCGATTTTGGGGGGTATTATGAAGTTTTACTAAATTATTTGATAAAAACTATTGAAAGATGCTCATTTACCATGAAAAAGAGTTTAGCATACATTAATACAAATGTAGAATATGGTATAAATTTTAAAACAACACTAAAGATTATAGGCTTCAGTATATAAAGTATTTACCAACACTAAAGATTATAGGCTTCAGTATATAAAATATTTTTAGCCCATAAATTTTGAGAAAATTTCAAAAAATATGACAATATTGTTTTAATGCCTAGTTGCATCATGCACTAACATATGATGATGTTCAAAGAGGTTTGGAGCCTTTGTCGTCTCCGTTTATCAAGAAAATAATAACTTTATAGTGGTTATTCCATCGATTTTGGGGGTATTATGAAGTTTTAGTAAATTATTTGATAAAAACTATTGAACGATGCTCATTTACCATGAAAAAGAGTTTAGCAAACATTAATACAAATGTAGAATATGGTATAAATTTTAAAACAACACTAAAGATTATAGGCTTGAGTATATAAAGTATTTACCAAAAACTCAATATTTTTGTAGGGGTTAGCCCATAGATTTTGAGAAAATTTCAAAAAATATGACAATATTGTTTTAATGCCTAGTTGCATCCTGCACTAACATATGATGATTTTCAAAGAGGTTTGAAGCCTTTGTCGTCTCCGTTTATCAATAAAAGAATAACTTTATTGTGGTTATTCCATCGATTTAGGGAGTATTTTGAAGTTTTATTAAATTATTTGATAAAAACTATTGAAAGATGCTCATTTACCATGAAAAAGAGCTTAGCATACATTAATACAAATGTAGAATATGGTAGAAATTTCAAAACAACACTAAAGATTATAGGCTTCAGTATATAAAGTATTTACCAAAAACTCAATATTTTGTAGGGGTTAGCCCATAGATTTTGAGAAAATTTCAAAAAATATGACAATATTGTTTTAAGGCCTAGTTGCATCCTGCACTAACATATGATGATGTTCAAAGAGGTTTAGAGCCTTTGTCTTCTCCGTTTATCAAGAAAATAATAACTTTATAGTGGTTATTACATCGATTTTGGGGGGTATTATGAAGTTTTACTAAATTATTTGATAAACACTATTGAAAGATGCTCATTTACCATGAAAAAGAGTTTAG
Source organism: Brassica napus (assembly GCF_020379485.1). Taxonomy (NCBI): domain Eukaryota; kingdom Viridiplantae; phylum Streptophyta; class Magnoliopsida; order Brassicales; family Brassicaceae; genus Brassica; species Brassica napus. The sequence goes on along the minus strand of NC_063434.1, from coordinate 28,543,572 downwards.
CATACATTAATACAAATGTAGAATATGGTATAAATTTTAAAACAACACCAAAGATTATAGGCTTCAGTATATAAAGTATTTACCAACACTAAAGATTATAGGCTTCAGTATATAAAATATTTTTAGCCCATGGATTTTGAGAAAATTTCAAAAAACATGACAATATTGTTTTAATGCCTAGTTGCATCATGCACTAACATATGATGATGTTCAAAGAGGTTTGGAGCCTTTGTCTTCTCCATTTATCAAGAAAATAATAACTTTATAGTGGTTATTCCATCGATTTTGGGGGTATTATGAAGTTTTACTAAATTATTTGATAAAAACTATTGAACGATGCTCATTTACCATGAAAAAGAGTTTAGCAAACATTAATACAAATGTAGAATATGGTATAAGTTTTAAAACAACACTAAAGATTATAGGCTTGAGTATATAAAGTATTTACCAAAAACTCAATATTTTTGTAGGGGTTAGCCCATAGATTTTGAGAAAATTTCAAAAAATATGACAATATTGTTTTAATGCCTAGTTGCATCATGCACTAACATATGATGATGTTCAAAGAGGTTTGGAGCCTTTGTCGTCTCCGTTTATCAAGAAAATAATAACTTTATAGTGGTTATTCCATCGATTTTGGGTGTATTATGAAGTTTTACTAAATTATTTGATAAAAACTATTGAAAGATGCTCATTTACCATAGCATACATTAATACAAATGTAGAATATGGTATAAATTTTAAAACAACACTAAATATTATAGGCTTTTGTATATAAAGTATTTACCAAAAACTCAATATTTTTGTAGGGGTTAGCCCATGGATTTTGAGAAAATTTCAAAAAATATGACAATATTGTTTTAATGACTAGTTGCATCCTGCACTAACATATGATGATGTTCAAAGAGGTTTGGAGCCTTTGTCGTCTCCGTTTATCAAGAAAATAATAACTTTATAGTGGTTATTCCATCGATTTTGGGGGTATTATGAAGTTTTACTAAATTATTTGATAAAAACTATTGAAAGATGCTCATTTACCATGAAAAAGAGCTTAGCATACATTAATACAAATGTAGAATATGGTAGAAATTTCAAAACAACACTAAAGATTATAGGCTTCAGTATATAAAGTATTTACCAAAAACTCATTATTTTTGTAGGGGTTAGCCCATAGATTGTGAGAAAATTTCAAAAAATATGAAAATATTGTTTTAATGCCTAGTTGCATCCTGCACTAACATATGATGATGTTCAAAGAGGTTTAGAGCCTTTGTCGTCTCCGTTTATCAAGAAAATAATAACTTTATAGGGGTTATTCCATCGATTTTGGGGGGTATTATGAAGTTTTACTAAATTATTTGATAAAAACTATTGAAAGATGCTCATTTACCATGAAAAAGAGTTTAGCATACATTAATACAAATGTAGAATATGGTATAAATTTTAAAACAACACTAAAGATTATAGGCTTGAGTATATAAGGTATTTACCAAAAACTCAATATTTTTGTAGGGATAGATTTTGAGAAAATTTCAAAAAATATGACAATATTGTTTTAATGCCTAGTTGCATCCTGCACTAACATATGATGATGTTCAAAGAGGTTTGGAGCCTTTGTCGTCTCCGTTTATCAAGAAAATAATAACTTTATAGTGGTTATTCCATCGATTTTAGGGGTATTATGAAGTTTTACTAAATTATTTGAAAAAAACTATTGAACGATGCTCATTTACCATGAAAAAGAGTTTAGCAAACATTAATACATATGTAGAATATGGTATAAATTTTAAAACAACACTAAAGATTATAGGCTTGAGTATATAAGGTATTTACCAAAAACTCAATATTTTTGTAGGGGTTAGCCCATAGATTTTGAGAAAATTTCAAAAAATATGACAATATTGTTTTAATGCCTAGTTGCATCCTGCACTAACATATGATGATGTTCAAAGAGGTTTGGAGCCTTTGTCGTCTCCGTTTATCAAGAAAATAATAACTTTATAGTGGTTATTCCATCGATTTTGGGGGTATTATGAAGTTTTACTAAATTATTTGATAAAAAACTATTGAAAGATGCTCATTTACCATGAAAAAGAGTTTAGCATACATTAATACAAATGTAGAATATGGTATAAATTTTAAAACAACACTAAAGATTATAGGCTTGAGTATATAAGGTATTTACCAAAAACTCAATATTTTTGTAGGGATAGATTTTGAGAAAATTTCAAAAAATATGACAATATTGTTTTAATGCCTAGTTGCATCCTGCACTAACATATGATGATGTTCAAAGAGGTTTGGAGCCTTTGTCGTCTCCGTTTATCAAGAAAATAATAATTTATAGTGGTTATTCCATCGATTTAGGGGTATTATGAAGTTTTACTAAATTATTTGATAAAAACTATTGAACGATGCTCATTTACCATGAAAAAGAGTTTAGCATACATTAATACAAATGTAGAATATGGTATAAATTTTAAAACAACACTAAAGATTATAGGCTTCAGTATAAAGTATTTACCAAAAACTCAATATTTTTGTAGGGGTTAGCCCATAGATTTTGAGAAAATTTCAAAAAATATGACAATATTGTTTTAATGCCTAGTTGCATCCTGCACTAACATATGATGATGTTCAAAGAGGTTTGGAGCCTTTGTGCTCTCCGTTTATCAAGAAAATAATAATTTTATATTGGTTATTCCATCGATTTAGGGGGTATTATGAAGTTTTACTAAATTATTTGATAAAAACTATTGAAAGATGCTCATTTACCATGAAAAAGAGTTTAGCATACATTAATACAAATGTAGAATATGGTAGAAATTTTAAAACAACACTAAAGATTATAGGCTTCAGTATATAAAGTATTTACCAAAAACTCAATATTTTTGTAGGGGTTAGCCCATAGATTTTGAGAAAATTTCAAAAAATATGACAATATTGTTTTAATGCCTAGTTGCATCCTGCACTAACATATGATGATGTTCAAAGAGGTTTGGAGCCTTTGTGCTCTCCGTTTATCAAGAAACTAATAATTTTATAGTGGTCATTCCATCGATTTAGGGAGTATTATGAAGTTTTACTAAATTAATTGATAAAAACTATTGAAAGATGCTCATTTACCATGAAAAAGAATTTAGCATACATTAATACAAATATAGAATATGGTATAAATTTTAAAACAACACTAAAGATTATAGGCTTCAGTATATAAAGTATTTACCAAAAACTCAATATTTTTGTAGGGGTTAGCCCATAGATTTTGAGAAAATTTCAAAAATATGACAATATTGTTTTAATGCCTAGTTGCATCCTGCACTAACATATGATGATGTTCAAAGAGGTTTGGAGCCTTTGTCGTCTCCGTTTATCAAGAAAATAATAACTTTATAGTGGTTATTCCATCGATTTTGGGGGTATTATGAAGTTTTACTAAATTATTTGATAAAAACTATTGAACGATGCTCATTTACCATGAAAAAGAGTTTAGCATACATTAATACAAATGTAGAATATGGTATAAATTTTAAAACAACACTAAAGATTATAGGCTTCAGTATATAAAGTATTTACCAAAAACTCAATATTTTTGTAGGGGTTAGCCCATAGATTTTGAGAAAATTTCAAAAAATATGACAATATTGTTTTAATGCCTAGTTGCATCCTGCACTAACATATGATGATGTTCAAAGAGGTTTGGAGCCTTTGTCGTCTCCGTTTATCAAGAAAATAATAACTTTATAGTGGTTATTCCATCGATTTAGGGGGTATTATGAAGTTTTACTAAATTATTTGATAAAAACAATTGAACGATGCTCATTTACCATGAAAAAGAGTTTAGCATACATTAATACAAATGTAGAATATGGTAGAAATTTTAAAACAACACTAAAGATTATAGGCTTCAGTATATAAAGTATTTACCAAAAACTCAATATTTTTGTAGGGGTTAGCCCATAGATTTTGAGAAAATTTCAAAAAATATGACAATATTGTTTTAATGCCTAGTTGCATCCTGCACTAACATATGATGATGTTCAAAGAGGTTTGGAGCCTTTGTCGTCTCCGTTTATCAAGAAAATAATAACTTTATAGTGGTTATTCCATCGATTTAGGGGGTATTATGAAGTTTTACTAAATTATTTGATAAAAACAATTGAAAGATGCTCATTTACCATGAAAAAGAGTTTAGCATACATTAATACAAATGTAGAATATGGTATAAATTTTAAACAACACTAAAGATTATAGGCTTCAGTATAAAGTATTTACCAAAAACTCAATATTTTTGTAGGGATAGATTTTGAGAAAATTTCAAAAAATATGACAATATTGTTTTAATGCCTAGTTGCATCCTGCACTAACATATGATGATGTTCAAAGAGGTTTGGAGCCTTTGTCGTCTCCGTTTATCAAGAAAATAATAACTTTATAGTGGTTATTCCATCGATTTAGGGGTATTATGAAGTTTTACTAAATTATTTGATAAAAACAATTGAACGATGCTCATTTACCATGAAAAAGAGTTTAGCATACATTAATACAAATGTAGAATATGGTATAAATTTTAAAACAACACTAAAGATTATAGGCTTCAGTATATAAAGTATTTACCAAAAACTCAATATTTTGTAGGGGTTAGCCCATAGATTTTGAGAAAATTTCAAAAAATATGACAATATTGTTTTAATGCCTAGTTGCATCCTGCACTAACATATGATGATGTTCAAAGAGGTTTGGAGCCTTTGTGCTCTCCGTTTATCAAGAAAATAATAATTTTATAGTGGTTATTCCATCGATTTAGGGGGTATTATGAAGTTTTACTAAATTATTTGATAAAAACAATTGAAAGATGCTCATTTACCATGAAAAAGAGTTTAGCATACATTAATACAAATGTAGAATATGGTATAAATTTTAAAACAACACTAAAGATTATAGGCTTCAGTATATAAAGTATTTACCAAAAACTCAATATTTTTGTAGGGGTTAGCCCATAGATTTTGAGAAAATTTCAAAAAATATGACAATATTGTTTTAATGCCTAGTTGCATCCTGCACTAACATATGATGATGTTCAAAGAGGTTTGGAGCCTTTGTCGTCTCCGTTTATCAAGAAAATAATAACTTTATAGTGGTTATTCCATCGATTTAGGGTATTATGAAGTTTTACTAAATTATTTGATAAAAACAATTGAACGATGCTCATTTACCATGAAAAAGAGTTTAGCATACATTAATACAAATGTAGAATATGGTATAAATTTTAAAACAACACTAAAGATTATAGGCTTCAGTATATAAAGTATTTACCAAAAACTCAATATTTTTGTAGGGGTTAGCCCATAGATTTTGAGAAAATTTCAAAAATATGACAATATTGTTTTAATGCCTAGTTGCATCCTGCACTAACATATGATGATGTTCAAAGAGGTTTGGAGCCTTTGTCGTCTCCGTTTATCAAGAAAATAATAACTTTATAGTGGTTATTCCATCGATTTTGGGGGTATTATGAAGTTTTACTAAATTATTTGATAAAACAATTGAACGATGCTCATTTACCATGAAAAAGAGTTTAGCATACATTAATACAAATGTAGAATATGGTATAAATTTTAAAACAACACTAAAGATTATAGGCTTCAGTATATAAAGTATTTACCAAAAACTCAATATTTTTGTAGGGGTTAGCCCATAGATTTTGAGAAAATTTCAAAAAATATGACAATATTGTTTTAATGCCTAGTTGCATCCTGCACTAACATATGATGATGTTCAAAGAGGTTTGGAGCCTTTGTCGTCTCCGTTTATCAAGAAAATAATACTTTATAGTGGTTATTCCATCGATTTGGGGGTATTATGAAGTTTTACTAAATTATTTGATAAAAACTATTGAAGATGCTCATTTACCATGAAAAAGAGTTTAGCATACATTAATACAAATGTAGAATATGGTATAAATTTTAAAACAACACTAAAGATTATAGGCTTCAGTATATAAAGTATTTACCAAAAACTCAATATTTTGTAGGGGTTAGCCCATAGATTTTGAGAAAATTTCAAAAAATATGACAATATTGTTTTAATGCCTAGTTGCATCCTGCACTAACATATGATGATGTTCAAAGAGGTTTGGAGCCTTTGTCGTCTCCGTTTATCAAGAAAATAATAACTTTATAGTGGTTATTCCATCGATTTGGGGGTATTATGAAGTTTTACTAAATTATTTGATTAAAACATTGAAAGATGCTCATTTACCATGAAAAAGAGTTTAGCATACATTAATACAAATGTAGAATATGGTATAAATTTTAAAACAACACTAAAGATTATAGGCTTCAGTATATAAAGTATTTACCAAAAACTCAATATTTTTGTAGGGGTTAGCCCATAGATTTTGAGAAAATTTCAAAAAATATGACAATATTGTTTTAATGCCTAGTTGCATCCTGCACTAACATATGATGATGTTCAAAGAGGTTTGGAGCCTTTGTCGTCTCCGTTTATCAAGAAAATAATAACTTTATAGTGGTTATTCCATCGATTTTGGGGGTATTATGAAGTTTTACTAAATTATTTGATAAAAACTATTGAAAGATGCTCATTTACCATGAAAAAGAGTTTAGCATACATTAATACAAATGTAGAATATGGTAGAAATTTTAAAACAACACTAAAGATTATAGGCTTCAGTATATAAAGTATTTACCAAAAACTCAATATTTTTGTAGGGGTTAGCCCATAGATTTTGAGAAAATTTCAAAAAATATGACAATATTGTTTTAATGCCTAGTTGCATCCTGCACTAACATATGATGATGTTCAAAGAGGTTTGGAGCCTTTGTCGTCTCCGTTTATCAAGAAAATAATAATTTATAGTGGTTATTCCATCGATTTAGGGGGTATTATGAAGTTTTACTAAATTATTTGATAAAAACTATTGAAAGATGCTCATTTACCATGAAAAAGAGCTTAGCATACATTAATACAAATGTAGAATATGGTAGAAATTTTAAAACAACACTAAAGATTATAGGCTTCAGTATATAAAGTATTTACCAAAAACTCAATATTTTTGTAGGGGTTAGCCCATAGATTTTGAGAAAATTTCAAAAAATATGACAATATTGTTTTAATGCCTAGTTGCATCCTGCACTAACATATGATGATGTTCAAAGAGGTTTGGAGCCTTTGTCGTCTCCGTTTATCAAGAAAATAATAATTTATAGTGGTTATTCCATCGATTTGGGGGTATTATGAAGTTTTACTAAATTATTTGATAAAAACTATTGAAAGATGCTCATTTACCATGAAAAAGAGTTTAGCATACATTAATACAAATGTAGAATATGGTATAAATTTTAAAACAACACTAAAGATTATAGGCTTCAGTATATAAAGTATTTACCAAAAACTCAATATTTTTGTAGGGGTAGATTTTTGAGAAAATTTCAAAAATATGACAATATTGTTTTAATGCCTAGTTGCATCCTGCACTAACATATGATGATGTTCAAAGAGGTTTGGAGCCTTTGTCGTCTCCGTTTATCAAGAAAATAATAACTTTATAGTGGTTATTCCATCGATTTGGGGGTATTATGAAGTTTTACTAAATTATTTGATAAAAACTATTGAACGATGCTCATTTACCATGAAAAAGAGTTTAGCATACATTAATACAAATGTAGAATATGGTATAAATTTTAAAACAACACTAAAGATTATAGGCTTGAGTATATAAGGTATTTACCAAAAACTCAATATTTTTGTAGGGGTTAGCCCATAGATTTTGAGAAAATTTCAAAAAATATGACAATATTGTTTTAATGCCTAGTTGCATCCTGCACTAACATATGATGATGTTCAAAGAGGTTTGGAGCCTTTGTCGTCTCCGTTTATCAAGAAAATAATAACTTTATAGTGGTTATTCCATCGATTTTGGGGGGTATTATGAAGTTTTACTAAATTATTTGATAAAAACTATTGAAAGATGCTCATTTACCATGAAAAAGAGTTTAGCATACATTAATACAAATGTAGAATATGGTATAAATTTTAAAACAACACTAAAGATTATAGGCTTGAGTATATAAGGTATTTACCAAAAACTCAATATTTTTGTAGGGATAGATTTTGAGAAAATTTCAAAAATATGACAATATTGTTTTAATGCCTAGTTGCATCCTGCACTAACATATGATGATGTTCAAAGAGGTTTGGAGCCTTTGTCGTCTCCGTTTATCAAGAAAATAATAACTTTATAGTGGTTATTCCATCGATTTAGGGGTATTATGAAGTTTTACTAAATTATTTGATAAAAACTATTGAACGATGCTCATTTACCATGAAAAAGAGTTTAGCAAACATTAATACATATGTAGAATATGGTATAAATTTTAAAACTCAATATTTTTGTAGGGGTTAGCCCATAGATTTTGAGAAAATTTCAAAAAATATATAACAATATTGTTTTAATGCCTAGTTGCATCCTGAACTAACATATGATGATGTTCAAAGAGGTTTGGAGCCTTTGTGCTCTCCGTTTATCAAGAAAATAATAATTTTATATTGGTTATTCCATCGATTTAGGGGGTATTATGAAGTTTTACTAAATTATTTGATAAAAACTATTGAAGATGCTCATTTACCATGAAAAAGAGTTTAGCATACATTAATACAAATGTAGAATATGGTAGAATTTTAAAACAACACTAAAGATTATAGGCTTCAGTATATAAAGTATTTACCAAAAACTCAATATTTTTGTAGGGGTTAGCCCATAGATTTTGAAAAATTTAAAAAATATGACAATATTGTTTTAATGCCTAGTTGCATCCTGCACTAATATGATGATGTTCAAAGAGGTTTGGAGCCTTTGTCGTCTCCGTTTATCAAGAAAATAATAACTTTATAGTGGTTATTCCATCGATTTAGGGGGTATTATGAAGTTTTACTAAATTATTTGATAAAAACTATTGAACGATGCTCATTTACCATGAAAAAGAGTTTAGCATACATTAATACAAATGTAGAATATGGTATAAATTTTAAAACAACACTAAAGATTATAGGCTTCAGTATATAAAGTATTTACCAAAAACTCAATATTTTTGTAGGGGTTAGCCCATAGATTTTGAGAAAATTTCAAAAAATATGACAATATTTTTTAATGCCTAGTTGCATCCTGCACTAACATATGATGATGTTCAAAGAGGTTTGGAGCCTTTGTCGTCTCCGTTTATCAAGAAAATAATAACTTTATAGTGGTTATTCCATCGATTTAGGGGGTATTATGAAGTTTTACTAAATTATTTGATAAAACAATTGAAAGATGCTCATTTACCATGAAAAAGAGTTTAGCATACATTAATACAAATGTAGAATATGGTATAAATTTTAAAACACACTAAAGATTATAGGCTTCAGTATATAAAGTATTTACCAAAAACTCAATATTTTTGTAGGGGTTAGCCCATAGATTTTGAGAAAATTTCAAAAAATTTGACAATATTGTTTTAATGCCTAGTTGCATCCTGCACTAACATATGATGATGTTCAAAGAGGTTTGGAGCCTTTGTCGTCTCCGTTTATCAAGAAAATAAAATACTTTATAGTGGTTATTCCATCGATTTAGGGGGTATTATGAAGTTTTACTAAATTATTTGATAAAACTATTGAAAGATGCTCATTTACCATGAAAAAGAGTTTAGCATACATTAATACAAATGTAGAATATGGTAGAAATTTTAAAACAACACTAAAGATTATAGGCTTCAGTATATAAAGTATTTACCAAAAACTCAATATTTTTGTAGGGGTTAGCCCATAGATTTTGAGAAAATTTCAAAAAATATGAAATATTGTTTTAATGCCTAGTTGCATCCTGCACTAACATATGATGATGTTCAAAGAGGTTTGGAGCCTTTGTCGTCTCTCCGTTTATCAAGAAAATAATACTTTATATGGTTATTCCATCGATTTAGGGGTATTATGAAGTTTTACTAAATTATTTGATAAAACATTGAAAGATGCTCATTTACCATGAAAAGAGTTTAGCATACATTAATACAAATGTAGAATATGGTATAAATTTTAAAACAACACTAAAGATTATAGGCTTGTATATATAAGTATTTACCAAAAACTCAATATTTTTGTAGGGGATAGATTTTGAGAAAATTTCAAAAAATATGACAATATTGTTTTAATGCCTAGTTGCATCCTGCACTAACATATGATGATGTTCAAAGAGGTTTGGAGCCTTTGTCGTCTCCGTTTATCAAGAAAATAATAACTTTTATAGTGGTTATTCCATCGATTTAGGGTATTATGAAGTTTTACTAAATTATTTGATAAAAACATTGAACGATGCTCATTTACCATGAAAAAGAGTTTAGCATACATTAATACAAATGTAGAATATGGTATAAATTTTAAAACAACACTAAAGATTATAGGCTTCAGTATATAAAGTATTTACCAAAAACTCAATATTTTTGTAGGGGATAGATTTTGAGAAAATTTCAAAAATATGAAATATTTTGTTTTAATGCCTAGTTGCATCCTGCACTAACATATGATGATGTTCAAAGAGGTTTGGAGCCTTTGTCGTCTCCGTTTATCAAGAAAATAATAACTTTATAGTGGTTATTCCATCGATTTAGGGGGTATTATGAAGTTTTACTAAATTATTTGATAAAAACAATTGAACGATGCTCATTTACCATGAAAAAGAGTTTAGCATACATTAATACAAATGTAGAATATGGTATAAATTTTAAAACAACACTAAAGATTATAGGCTTCAGTATATAAAGTATTTACCAAAAACTCAATATTTTTGTAGGGGTTAGCCCATAGATTTTGAGAAAATTTCAAAAAATATGACAATATTGTTTTAATGCCTAGTTGCATCCTGCACTAACATATGATGATGTTCAAAGAGGTTTGGAGCCTTTGTCGTCTCCGTTTATCAAGAAATAATAACTTTATAGTGGTTATTCCATCGATTTAGGGGTATTATGAAGTTTTACTAAATTATTTGATAAAAACAATTGAACGATGCTCATTTACCATGAAAAAGAGTTTAGCATACATTAATACAAGTAGAATATGGTATAAATTTTAAAACAACACTAAAGATTATAGGCTTCAGTATAAAGTATTTACCAAAAACTCAATTTTTTTGTAGGGATAGATTTTGAGAAAATTTCAAAAATATGACAATATTGTTTTAATGCCTAGTTGCATCCTGCACTAACATATGATGATGTTCAAAGAGGTTTGGAGCATTTGTCGTCTCCGTTTATCAAGAAAAGACCACTTTATAGTGGTTATTCCATCGATTTAGGGGGTATTATGAAGTTTTACTAAATTAATTGATAAAAACTTGAACGATGCTCATTTACCATGAAAAAGAGTTTAGCATACATTAATACAAATGTAGAATATGGTATAAATTTTAAAACAACAATAAAGATTATAGGCTTCAGTATACAAAGTATTTACCAAAAACTCAATATTTTTGTAGGGGTTAGCCCATAGATTTTGAGAAATTTTCAAAAATATGACAATATTGTTTTAATGCCTAGTTGCATCCTGCACTAACATATGATGATGTTCAAAGAGGTTTGGAGCCTTTGTGCTCTCCGTTTATCAAGAAAATAATATTTTATAGTGGTTATTCCATCGATTTAGGGGGTATTATGAAGTTTTACTAAATTATTTGATAAAAACATTGAAAGATGCTCATTTACCATGAAAAGAGTTTAGCATACATTAATACAAATGTAGAATATGGAAAATTTTAAACAACACTAAAGATTATAGGCTTCAGTATATAAAGTATTTACCAAAAACTCAATATTTTTGTAGGGGTTAGCCCATAGATTTTGAGAAAATTTCAAAAATATGACAATATTGTTTTAATGCCTAGTTGCATCCTGCACTAATATGATGATGTTCAAAGAGGTTTGGAGCCTTTGTCGTCTCCGTTTATCAAGAAAATAATACTTTTAGTGGTTATTCCATCGATTTAGGGGTATTATGAAGTTTTTACTAAATTATTTGATAAAACAATTGAAAGATGCTCATTTACCATGAAAAGAGTTTAGCATACATTAATACAAATGTAGAATATGGTAGAAATTTTAAAACAACACTAAAGATTATAGGCTTCAGTATATAAAGTATTTACCAAAAACTCAATATTTTTGTAGGGTTAGCCCATATATTTTGAGAAAATTTCAAAAAATATGACAATATTGTTTTAATGCCTAGTTGCATCCTGCACTAACATATGATGATGTTCAAAGAGGTTTGGAGCCTTTGTGCTCTCCGTTTATCAAGAAAATAATAATTTTATAATGGTTATTCCATCGATTTAGGGAGTATTATGAAGTTTTACTAAATTAATTGATAAAAACAATTGAAAGATGCTCATTTACCATGAAAAAGAGTTTAGCATACATTAATACAAATGTAGAATATGGTATAAATTTTAAAACAACAAAGATTATAGGCTTCAGTATATAAAGTATTTACCAAAACTCAATATTTTTGTAGGGGTTAGCCCATAGATTTTGAAAAATTTCAAAAAATATGACAATATTGTTTTAATGCCTAGTTGCATCCTGCACTAACATATGATGATGTTCAAAGAGGTTTGGAGCCTTTGTCGTCTCCGTTTATCAAGAAAATAATAATTTTATAGTGGTTATTCCATCGATTTAGGGGTATTATGAAGTTTTACTAATTATTTGATAAAAACTATTGAACGATGCTCATTTACCATGAAAAGAGTTTAGCATACATTAATACAAATGTAGAATATGGTATAAATTTTAAAACCACTAAAGATTATAGGCTTCAGTATATAAGTATTTACCAAAACTCAATATTTTTGTAGGGGTTAGCCCATAGATTTTGAGAAAATTTCAAAAAATATGACAATATTGTTTTAATGCCTAGTTGCATCCTGCACTAACATATGATGATGTTCAAAGAGGTTTGGAGCCTTTGTCGTCTCCGTTTATCAAGAAAATAATAACTTTATAGTGGTTATTCCATCGATTTTGGGGGTATTATGAAGTTTTACTAAATTATTTGATAAAAACAATTGAACGATGCTCATTTACCATGAAAAAGAGTTTAGCATACATTAATACAAATGTAGAATATGGTAGAAATTTTAAAACAACACTAAAGATTATAGGCTTCAGTATATAAAGTATTTACCAAAACTCAATATTTTTGTAGGGTTAGCCCATAGATTTTGAAAATTTCAAAAAATATGACAATATTGTTTTAATGCCTAGTTGCATCCTGCACTAACATATGATGATGTTCAAAGAGGTTTGGAGCCTTTGTCGTCTCCGTTTATCAAGAAAATTAACTTTATAGTGGTTATTCCATCGATTTGGGGGTATTATGAAGTTTTACTAAATTATTTGATAAAAACTATTGAAATGCTCATTTACCATGAAAAAGAGTTTAGCATACATTAATACAAATGTAGAATATGGTAGAAATTTTAAAACAACACTAAAGATTATAGGCTTCAGTATATAAAGTATTTACCAAAAACTCAATATTTTTGTAGGGGTTAGCCCATAGATTTTGAGAAAATTTCAAAAAATATGACAATATTGTTTTAATGCCTAGTTGCATCCTGCACTAACATATGATGATGTTCAAAGAGGTTTGGAGCCTTTGTGCTCTCCGTTTATCAAGAAAATAATAATTTATAATGGTTATTCCATCGATTTAGGGAGTATTATGAAGTTTTACTAAATTAATTGATAAAAACTATTGAACGATGCTCATTTACCATGAAAAAGAGTTTAGCATACATTAATACAAATGTAGAATATGGTATAAATTTTAAAACAACACTAAAGATTATAGGCTTCAGTATATAAGGATTTACCAAAAACTCAATATTTTTGTATGGGTTAGCCCATAGATTTTGAGAAAATTTCAAAAAATGGACAATATTGTTTTAATGCCTAGTTGCATCCTGCACTAACATATGATGATGTTCAAAGAGGTTTGGAGCCTTTGTCGTCTCCGTTTATCAAGAAATAATAACTTTATAGTGGTTATTCCATCGATTTTGGGGGTATTATGAAGTTTTACTAAATTATTTGATAAAAACTATTGAAAGATGCTCATTTACCATGAAAAAGAGTTTAGCATACATTAATACAAATGTAGAATATGGTATAAATTTTAAAACAACACTAAGATTATAGCCTTCAGTATATAAAGTATTTACCAAAAACTCAATATTTTTGTAGGGGTTAGCCCATAGATTTTGAGAAAATTTCAAAAAATATGACAATATTGTTTTAATGCCTAGTTGCATCCTGCACTAACATATGATGATGTTCAAAGAGGTTTGGAGCCTTTGTCGTCTCCGTTTATCAAGAAAATAATAACTTTATAGTGGTTATTCCATCGATTTAGGGGGTATTATGAAGTTTTACTAAATATTATGATAAAAACTATTGAACGATGCTCATTTACCATGAAAAAGATTTTAGCATACATTAATACAAATGTAGAATATGGTATAAATTGTAAAACAACACTAAAGATTATAGGCTTCAGTATATAAAGTATTTACCAAAACTCAATATTTTTGTAGGGGTTAGCCCATAGATTTTGAGAAAATTTCAAAAAATATGACAATATTGTTTTAATGCCTAGTTGCATCCTGCACTAACATATGATGATGTTCAAAAGGTTAGAGTTGGAGAGCCTTTGTCGTCTCTTTTTATCAAGAAAATAATAACTTTATAGTGGTTATTCCATCCATCGATTTTGGGGGTATTATGAAGTTTTACTAAATTATTTGATAAAAAAACTTTGAAGATGCTCATTTACCATGAAAAAGAGTTTAGCATTATTAATACATTAATACATGTAGAATATGGTTAATTTTAAAACAACACTAAAGATTATAGGCTTTTGTATATAATATTTACCAATCCAAAAAATTAACCAAAAACTCAATATTTTTGTAGGGTTAGCCCATAGATTTTGAGAAAATTTCAAAAA